>NW_027175854.1:5517500-5540000 GCF_023055335.1 Clinocottus analis
TGACAGCATGAGTCACATACACACCTTGTGTGTGCCTTTCAGTTGGTCCGTTGTATCGACAGAGCGAATATACAAATGGATTTTTGACTCATAAATAATACATGGGCAACACCAATACGGCTTTTTTGTCTTAAAAATATATGAAATGTGCCAGACAGATTCAGATAGGTATGACATTTGCAGTCGTGAGCAGCATTGCTCTTTTAAACAAATGTATAAATCTTTACACCCCGCCGGTTTTACAGCTGACACATAATTAAATCCATTTCCATTCATTTCAAAGAATGCATTATTGTTTTACTCATCTTGAAGTAAAAGTTCATTTAGGGAGTTCATGCAGAGTAAATATGAGCACTTTGGATCAAAACAACTGTTTTCCTATTTTATCCATCATATATTCTGTCTTCCCTCCCTCGCTCCCGACAAATTCAATTTATCTATCTTTTTAAACCTTGCCTCACCCATCTGCCTCTCCTCCTCCTCCTCCTCCTGCTCTGCTTCTTCATCTCCTTCTCTTTATTTTCCCTCACTAACTCAGCCTGCAGCGTTACCCTGGAGGAACAGGAAGTTGACTCCCCCTGGCCCCTGTCAGCACCACATCACAGAGACTGTGCAGCGTCACCCCTTTACACGACAGCCTGACACCCTGTCAGTCACACACACACACGTATACAAAAAAAAAATGCACGTAGACTCAGGCGTGTACGTAAATATGTTTCATATTCAGTGGAAGCACACACACACACAGTGCACGGGACGCAGATACCGAAAAGTGAAACTCATGGGAACACTTTGTACATTCAACTGCAAAGAGAGACAGATAGAGGCAAACACACACTTGTGCACACACAAACACTGCGAAACAGTGGATCCGTCCCCAAACACACAGAACATTGACTTTTGTATGGCGAGATGAGAGGAAGTGTACAGCGGCTGTCACAGCTACTGTCACGGTCAGCTGCGCTCTGCTCACTACACCCAATCTACAACAGTCAATATTTACAGCCGCCAGAGGAGATGCTCCCCGCCGCCAAAACCAACCATTTCACTGCACCTGCTGCCTGGCTAATTAGACACATTTGTCTTTCATTTAGCCATGCTTGAAGTGTGGGAAAGGCATCAAAGGCATGCGAGCAGCATCCTTCATTTTCAGTTTCACTCAGGGCCTGTGCCCAAAAAAAGAATGAAACTGGTTTGTTTTGTTCTTTTGTTTGTTTGCCATTTCTTCATATCCAAAGATGTTAAGGAAAGTTGGTGCGCGGGTTGTCAGTCTGTTGTTTGCCTGTCTTAATGCTACAATTAAGCTTTTAAATGATCTTTTCCACAATGCCTCGGTTTGTTCATTGTTTGTGTTCTGGCAAATGGACAGCACATTGTGAAAGTTCTTCAGCAGTCTCCTATCAAGTCTTGGATATCAGATTCCATCAATACCATTTGTTGTATTCTTTATTTGACAGAAACAGGACGTGTCAAGTTGTTCACTGTGATGACTCACCTTTGACACAGTTATTTAAGCTCTATTATTAGATAGGCATCGATTATAGGCATACAAATCCCCAACATGCAGAAGCTTGCATGGAGTTTATCAGATGTGTATGGTAAGGATAGCAGTGGGAAAACCACGCAGTAAACCTCAGGTCATAAAACCAAACAATGAGCTGAAGGAGGCAAAATGTTGAGGGTTAACTGACTTTGATATATGTGATGGAAAAAAGGAAATTAATCCACAAATGTATGGAAACTGTCAGAAGTACTAATGAAGATTACAGACGGCTCAACTTCAATAAATGCTGCATCACTGGTATAATGCTTTTACAGTCACAATAAATATCAAGACGCAACACTCTCCAACTCTCCGTGTGTTTGAGATATTATTGCAGATGTTACATTGATAAAGAACTTTGTGCGACACATAATTTGTGTAAGCAGATAGAGAAACATTGTCCTTTCCATGTTCTTTTCAATACATTTGTAAATTATCACAAGACTTATGAGGTTTTGGTGCTGCAAATCGTCTGCTTGAGTGAACGTTGTTGTTGTTGTTGTTGTTGTTGTTGTTGTTGTTGTTGTTGTTGGACCACCAGTTCATTCTCTTTCTCATCTCTTCCCGGTGCCTAAACTGTGATTATCTGTTGTTGATGCTGCTCTTAAAGTTCTGCGTCGGTGAGCCTTGTACCACTTCACACTATGTGAACCAGATGAAATCAGACATGTTTGAAAACATCTCGTCAGCCCACTGCGCCGCAGTCTGCGGTCCTGCGCCTGTTCACGCCACGGGATAATCTGCCCAGGTTGCTGCGATGGTCAAGTCAGGTGTGGAATTACTGTTAAAATCGTCTGGTGTGAGCTCGGCGGCCGGGAAAAAATGTTAGAGATGTGTTGTGTAATAGTCATGCAAGATTGTGGGGGCTGCAGTCTCCTTCTCGATCATTTCTGTCTCTTTTCTCGGTTATCTTTCAACATCCAACACTGTGCCCCCTAAAGCCCAAATGTTTTTACTCTCTCATTTCAAATTCTAAATTTTTCTAATTATGGGGAGAGCTGCGGGCGCTGGCAGTAGCCTTGTTAGATGCCTGAAAGGGAAGCTTTCCTTGAGGACCGATTTCCTATAACAAAATGCCCTCTCTGAATTATTATGGGCAAGGCAAAAACTAAATTGAAATGTTATTCCTCGTTATTCATGTTCAATGTGTCCATGATTGAGCAATTAGCAGGGGCTACTTAATTGCTGCCAGCCATTAAAGCTGTGAAATTGCATGTTCAGATAGTGTTGGGCAGTGGGATCAGACGGGGAACATGATTTAATATAATTGCTCCTTATTGAAGAAATTATCTGCAGTGTCTCCGGGTTATCAATCAATGAAGACATGTAGTATGTAGAATTGTATGTTTTATTTCTATTTGCATTCATGTTGATTTCCTTTATTTATCTTCTAATAGTTTATTATTCTAATCCTAAGTGTCCGGGTGTACAATGTGCTGAAGTCCACAGCGGGAGATTTGTGCTTGCAAAGGGATGTGAATATACTAATGAAAAACACAAATCTCACACACTCCTGCAGCTCCACAAGCCCACTCATGGCGGGTAATATCAGGAGAGCGCTGTTGCTAAGAAAATTAAGAGAAGACAAGAGTAGTAGTAAAATGGACAGCTGAAAACAAATTATGCTGATACATGTTGTAAAGAATTTCCCATTGATGTAATTTGGGAAACATTTACATTTTGTTTCTTCGACTTCTCAACTGGACTAATCATGTTCATCACCTTAAGTTAAGTATTGGGTATTTGTAGGAAATAAAATACACTCACACAATGATGAAGGGAGAGGAGGTGTGGCTCAACAACCAAGCGAATTTACTGCAGCTCTGCTGACGGCAGCCAGCAGCCAATCTGTTTAAGATACAGCCTGTGCAGCTACGGTAAACTGACAGCATCCCATCCTTCCATCACTGCTTCTCGTCAATATCACAGTCGGCTCCAGAAATATTTATTAAAGTGGGGGGAAGAGTTGATTTTGCTACTGTACAATGGGAAAAAAAAAGAGAGGGGCTGGTGAAAGAAATTGGCACTCTCACAAACCTGGATGGATTCTGCACAGTTAATTAAGATAAAACGATTCAATTCTAGAGAGATCAAGGCAGCGATGCAGTGTGCACGGCACACGAGGGCCATTCTGATTAGCAGCCAGCCTGCGCGTTCCTCGACATTTTGATGCGAGACAATCTTTTGCATTTTCAATTACACACTTCAACAGCCCTCTAACTACCAAAACCAAGCTCATTTGCATGATTGAAATATAATTATGGAGTGCCAAAAAACACTGTTCTGTTTTTGGTTTCTGTTACAATTCCTTACACTCCCCCCTCCTGTTTTCTTGCTGAAATCAATCTCTGGTGAAGGGCCTATGAGCAAATGCATCAAGATAAAAGTATGACTGAGCCTTTTTTTTGCATTAGTTTGAGGAAAGAGCATAAACTGGATCTTCAACTAACTGGCTCTCCGGAGGTGACTTCAAGCATTTTCCCCAAAAAATTATATATATATATATATATATATATATATATATATATATATATATATATATATATATATATATATATATATATATATATATATATATATATATATATATATATATATATATACACATATATATATATATACATACTTATTTAGAGATATAGCTGATAACTCCTCCAACATAATCAGTCCACCTTCTTTTGCATGAGAAGAACTTTGCGTTTTTTAAAAGTTTTAGTCAAGTTTTACTTCTAGGCAGTTAAAGAAGCCCTCAAAATAAAAAGGCAAAAAGTATGAAATATTCATAAAAGTACATTTGAGGAACACAGAGGACATTTTATTTCAGATACTTTTGGAGAGCCGCCCTCAGCTTTAGACCCTGAGTCGTCCGTGTCTCTGTGTACAATTGCATCGCCTCCAAATGATTTCATCACAAGTGTTGGAAGAGGGTGTGTGTGTGAGTGAGAGAGAGAAAGAAAGAGAAAGACCGAGGGAGAAAAGGTAAGAAAAAGAAGATTTTCGCAGGTGACTATTCTACATGTCCCAAACGTCTTCTCCACTGCTTAGTCAGGAGATCTATTAATAGAGCCAATAAATGCAGACCAGATGGCTGTTCTGACATCATTACAGCATATATGTGTTGTGGGTCACTAAGCTGCTCCTGGGCATTAGTCTGTTGTCTGCTAGCAGCATGTTGGTCATTGAGCGGCTGCAACACACACTCCTGTAAAGGTGAAGCTTCTCACCTGACGCACAGATGGTATTTATCCTCTAAATTATTAGCAGCTGGGACCACCGCGTCCAGTCAATAGGATGTTCAGTTATGTGTGTGTGTGTGTGTGTGCGTGTGCGTGTGTGTGTGTAGGTTTTTAAATATGCAGGGTCTGCTTTAGTTTTTGTTGTCTTACACTAAAGGTTAGGATGTTAGTTGTTGCACTGAATGAGTGACATGAGAAGACAAATGCTGCTCATTGATTCCCCAGCTGGTCACAGCAGTGACCCGTGATAAAGTAGCAGGGAAGCAGAATCGTCTGCTAGCCTAAACGTCACTACGTGAAGTAAAATAAATGGGCTCGGCTACAGCCTCCCACGCACTCTGGAGTGAGGTTTGAGAGCAGAGTCAATTGTTTGGAGTGCACAAAAGACGCTGTAGACGGTTTGACTTGCTCATGGCGTGTTGCATTGTGGATTGACATAGCAGTCCTGCTAGCATAGCCTTGTTTGCTGCTGTTTGTTTTTGTCTGGGAAGCCAAAAACAAGAATGATATCTGGCTCAACTTCGGATTTTTGACCGTGCGTCAATACATGGTGTGTAACCCACACGACCTGTCAGAAGAAAACATCACTTGAAAGTTGTCCAAGGGCATAAAAAAACAGCTTCTTCTTAAACTGTGCAGTTCAACGCTGTCAATCCCTGACAGCATTGAACTGGATCACCAGAGAGGGATACACAAATACGTGTGGCTGCTGTGCTGACCACAATCATAGTTTAAGCTGACACATTGGCCCAAAACCCCCGAAAATAAATAAATAATTCAATAACATGCATTTGCTCACCCAAATGAGAGTGGGCTCGAAGGTGACTCTTTAGAAAGTTGTTTCTAATCTACACGTACTGAATAAGAAGCAGTGAGTTATGAGCGCATTCTTAAAAACCCACCTTCAACCTAAAATACTGTATAAAGAAACTGTTCTAGCGGTTCAGGTTATTATAGCTGTAATGTGCTGACTTGTGGTTTGATTGTGTTGCCATCTGTGCAAACTCAACAAGCGACAAGAAGTGCTTAAACAAGAGGTGGTGGACAATCCCTTCATTAACACAAGAACAGCCTCCATATACTGACTGGATGCCCTCTGGCGACTCACACCGACCTGACTCAGCAACAGTGCACAGTGAGGCCCCATCACTCAAGCCTCAGCTTTTCTACTGTAATAGTCACTACTCTTTAACCAGAGAAAAAGGCAGTTAAATCCTTAAAAGTGTGATTTAACAAAGTTATCGTTTCTTCAGATGAGTGCATTTCTCCTCATATTGTTCTTGCTATATGGAGCACTTTCAGATGTATTCTTTGTTGCTTTTGGCTCTTAGTGATATACTAAGTGAAAGGAGGCCAGGGATCCAGAGGATGCCAGCAAACTCTTCTGGCCGGATTTGAAATCGATAACGACTTTACTTTAACACTGGCCAGAACCATAGCCTTTGTCTCAGGAGTTCATAAGTATTGTTATTGCCAGAAATGCCTCGAAGGAAGACACAAAACAACGCGGTTAAAGCACAGATTTGACCCTGACTTTAAATTTCGACAGCATAGCTTCAATTCCCATTATCATATCAGAATGATTCAAGTATTACAGTCCAATGTAATGAGTTTTTTCGGATTCAGTGTCCTCAACAAATCTTTCAGAAAGATCAGATCGTTAGAAGTATTTCTTCTTTTCTCTATCATTTGAGATTTTCTTTTCACATTGTTTTTCCAATTAAGATGTCTTCAAGTAACATTTCAGCGCCAAAAACAATATTCATCATTTCCATATTATCTGTGTTTGAGAAAACGAAAGGCAAAGAGAGAGAGTGCTGTGTGTGTGTGTGTGTGTGTGTGTGTGTGTGTGTGTGTGTGTGTGTGTGTGTGTGTGTGTATGGTGTCTGAGCATATCCTCTGTAGAGAGATGGGAAGGCTAAATAAAGACGAGATGCAATGCAGAATGTGGACCGGCTCGTCCCTGCTTTACAAGTCAGAACGACACATCCAAGACCATGTCACACATGTACGGAGCAGCTGTGTGAGTCGTCCTGTAACCCAGGAGCCTCATCACGGCGTATTCCTGGAGACAGACCGGTTACTTTGTGTGCAGGCACTGTGACTTAAGGGCTCACTCAGGAATGGTTGCTTGAATGCCAATGGCTTTGTAGATGGTCTCCAGCTCACCTTTGCTGTGGGGAAGCAACATAGGATACAAGGCAGGTGGCGCTGAAGCAACCCGGCTTTTGTCAGGTGTTTATTCATCTTATATATATATGATCCACTCATAGCTGACGTTGCCCTTCCTAGCCTCCAGCTCGTCGGCATAAATATGAAACCCTGAGTAATTGTGGCTGGCTGATAGACGTGGTTGGAAAACTAGACTCTAAACATGGCAATGACAACAATGATGTAATGACAAAAAGAGTTTGATAATTGTGTGATGAGATTTAATCATAAAGTAAGAACGTTTGATTCGTTCCACTAACTGGCGAAGAGAACATAACCGGCCTCTTCAGTGTATTTCACTCTCAAGACAGAAGCCAATAGCGGCTGAGATCTAATGGTCTCATTTGTTTGCATTAATTACACAAATGTCTTAAAATTAATGCGCCAATGCTTTACTGCTGTGAAATTGCCAAATGCAGCGGTTTCAAAGTTCTCGGCTCCATTTAAAGTTTCAATTTTATGCTCGCCGACATTGATGGACACACACAAGCAATTTCTGTATCCATTTGGCCGTCTGGTTGTCTCAGAGGTGAGCAGAAAAAAGCTTCAAAGTTTAATTTCAAAGTTTAGCCTGTGATGGGAAGACAAAACATAAACAAGCATTTTACATGTGTGCACAGACCAGTTGTTCATGCTGTATGTCCTCTTGGCCCCCATTATTATGTCTTTCCTAAATGCTTATTGGAATGTAAATATATGTGGGCGAGGTGCCTAAGACTGAAGTTATTTGATAAATGAGTGTATTTATATGCATATGTCTTCATGTTGGTGTGTTTGTAGGCACATGTTGCGCATATTCAATCATCAAACATGTGCAAATGCATACAAACTCACATTAATCATTACAAGCTTTTCCCATGATAGACTTATTTCCCATTCAATATTGAGCGGAACCTGCCGGGGGCTTTTTTAACGTCCCACCCCCTCAATATTCCTCAACATTCTTTTTTGTAACAATGCCGCAACACCACAAACATGACCTGCACCAATGAAATGTTCCATTAATTTCATCACGGCCTAGAATAGATTTCCTGCAATCCTTGTGCTGAGGCAGGGAATTGGCACAATGCGATGCACTTTAGCTGGCCTAAATTATCATACAAAAGAAATAAAGACTAAGATTTCTTTCTTTCACCCGGCCCCTCATCAGACACTTGTGCACACACAACACAGCTGCATCAAAGCAGGAAATCAATTTATTTCCTGCTCTGGCGTATTCAGTCACCGCATGCAGTCCCCAAGTTTATGAAGACACACATTATAATTAGTCTACAAAGACTCACTGAATATTCAGTGGTCCAGATCCACTGTCTCATTGTACCACAATGTGCAGTGAAAATAGATAACACAAGTTTGGGACTGATTTTTGATTAGCTGAGCCGAACAGCACAAAAATAGATTAGTACACACAATGAAAATGGATTAATTTCTCTTTCCTGCACTGCTTTGAAGGCAGATCCATCTAAATGTATGGCACCACTAATAATATATAATGAGCTTGTTTGAAAATAATGCTATATTTACTGGAATAATAGTTTTGGCCCCATTAAACCAATTTCGCAGTACAGTAAAATGAATCATCTTCTGCCTTTTTCCCCTCTCACCACATTATCAGTGCATCATTTCTCTTATGTGTGTGTTATTTAAAAGGAAGGCAGAGATGGCCTCCACATTGGCTTGAAGGATTTCTTCCTGGCAGTGTCCGCAGCGTCGCAACCGCACAAAGCACGGCAAGCACTCGTGCCCTCTCTCAGCGGCTACTTGTCAGTGTCACGCCACCAACAGACCTGCCCTTCACTTCGTCCCAGCTCCCAGTTATAGGAAGCACTGGGATTACGCGCAGGATGCGCTGCACGGTGCGGGAGCTTATACTCCACACCACGTCTGATTCCCATTGAGATGCCTGTAATACCACACCTGCAGTGCCAGATAAGCCCTCAATCCTCCCTTTTATTCGACAGCTATTATTCTTCTGCGTAATATTGGCCCAAAAAAAAAAGGGGGAAAATATCATTATGTATGAAAAAGTGTGCGCAAATGGTCATGCAGCATCAATTTCGGGTGTTATTATTCATGCACATACCTCATCCCTGCAGGTTTTTGCATGCTGTATGCACTGCAGGGTGTGCAGCACCTCATTCATCCCTAAATGTTGAACAGTGAAACTTAATCGGCATTCCACAACGCTCACGACACAATCGACAGGCTGATCGTTCCTCTGACAGCTGGAAAGATAACGTGTTCTTTTTTTTTTTTTTTGAAATTGCAGTCGGGGGTGGTTTGATGGTGCGGAGGTAATTTGAGAGTAGGAAAAACAGGGGTTTATGATTGATGGCTGTACCTCTCCTGTAATGTTTTGCCCTCACGATTAGATCCACTGTTTTCTTGAAGCAAGCTAACCTAACAGTCAGTCATAGTGCAGATTTACCCACGGACAACGCAGCTTGGACCCTTAGCAAAACATTAACAATTAAACATTGCGACGCAAAGACTATAGTTCTATATAGAAAAGTAAGAAATTTACAAGTATATTATATGTATTAATTGGAGAAAAAAAAGGAGTGCCTGACTGCAGACAGAAAGTGAGCGTGTCCCAACCCTGACTGACATATGGCGTCCTGACTCACAGCTGATGCGGTCCAAAACACTGACTGTATCTACACAGGCTGGCCTTTGATCTGCTCTGTGACCCATTCATTAACAAGCTCGACCCATTACAAAAGCATGAGAGTGTTTAATATAGCAAAGTGAACCATGAATTTAAAAGCAGCGTGGTGCCATTTCCCAGCTTTGATGAGCAGACACGACTTTGTGAGCGCGCAGTGCTGCGGCGGAGGAAAATCTGGCCAGGAAATGTCAGGTCATCAGAATCCTGTGATTGCAGTGCTCGCGTTGAGTGGGTTCAGAGGGGACGGAGCACAAAAACATCTCTAAATGTAAATCCAATCTAATGAGCTCACCATGGCATAATTTAATCAAATCTGCATATGAAAGAACCTCTGGCCTGTAAGACATCGGGATGGAAGTGGTAGTAATTAGCTTTACAGATTGAGGGTATATCCTGGCTTTTGAATAAATACAACCAACGAATGGCAACATAAATATTTGCAGTGTGTATACTCAAAATGTGTTATGGACAAATCCAACAAAGCAAACATGTTTTGGAGAAGACGACAGGAAAACAAAGTGTTTGATGCAAGAGCTTAAAGGTATTGCAGAAGGCTTGAATAGCATGTTTCCCTCTGTATGATGAAAGGTATTCTGTACATTTCAATCCTACAATAGTACCGTAGATTTAGGCTTTGAGGATTTGCAAACGTTTGCTTTCTCGCTGTTCTCCAGGATATTTGAACACTCTCTACCAGTGATTCACAATGTACGTTTATACTGATACCGTTATATAAGTAATGAACTTATATAAGTTATTCATCAATTAGTAGATGATGGGAAGAAAGTAATAAGTCACAAGTGGCTCTGTGAGGCTGCACAGTGGTGCTTTGAGCGAAATGATAATGGAGGGATCCCCGAAATCATCACAATACATCATCTAGAAACCAAGAATTTCCATACAAATTTGTGTGCGTATCCATTTAGTCGATGATGCGATTTTCTGATGGATATGTGATAATTATGAATTAAGAAAAAGTCACTGAACTGTCAAACTCAGTCAGCTTCTACCTCTGAAGACCTTGAAGGTCCGTTCAACATTTTCAGACTGATAGAGAGACATTTCCGTATCTAAAGCCGTGCTGTTAAGGTGAACGCGAATGGCAAGTCATTCATCAAGAATAACATTTGATGATTAGATGACTAGATTTTGCTGCTTTTCTTTTGTAAATCATTGTAAGTTAAATGATTTGAAGCCTCATTTCAAGTAATTGTGCAGCGTCAGTTTGGCTCTGGATGCTTGTGATTAGCAATATACTGACATCTTAAAAAGGTAAATTAATTAGTTAATAATTTTAAAAAAATTAAATAACCACCGTAGCCCTACTTGATAGCGTTTAACAATCCTGCCACTTTTAATAACCTCTATTACAACGTACTATACACTGTGTTTATCTGACATAGAATCAGAGAAATCTGTCTTTTCTAACAGACTGTTGTTGTTTGCACATTCGCTGTTGCAGATAACTGTGTAGGACATCACTGCATTAGTAAAAGCAACCTGATCCCGCACCCTGCTTGTGAGATGTAAAACAAAGACTGTAATTCAACACGAGGGCAAACATGCAGCATACTATACTGTTGCTTCTTGTTTACTGCACACCCATAGAGACGAGAGTTGACGATATATCCCCAACCTATTTTTATATGAAATTATTGAAAGCAAAAATGAGAAGCCAGAGAAAATGAAAATGCTGATAGAAAGCATATCTCAGGCTGGACGTGTTGAGACATGAGAGGACCATGTGAGTCCAGCTGTCCACCGCGTAAGTTATTTGAAATTAAAGTGCAGTGTGTTTCCCTCCCTGCTGAATTTGGAAAGTGAGAGGCCTGTGTTCTCACTGTATTCATGGAGAGATTACACACACACACACACACACACACACACACACACACACACACACACACACACACACACCATCGCTCTGAGAGGCCCAATTACCTGCTGGAAAATGCTGGCACTCAAGAGGCCCCAGACCGGTACCAAGAGCCCACAGAAGGCTCCCTCCCTCAGCTTCAAGCCCACAGCGAAACAAAAGGGATTTCAGGACTCTGTTTAAATCCTTGGGCTTTGGATACATGTTGGCTCCCCCCCCCCACCCCTCCCCCCCTACACCCACCCCCTCCCCCCTATATGGACCTTTTAAAAACTGATTTATCCTCTATTACTAAGGCACTGGGCCCAGATCTGGCCTTGGGCATGCTCAGAGCAGCACAGTATATTGCTCATGAGGGAAACAGGGACAGGATGACTAAATAAGAGATATTGTAAAATCACTCTTATGGCTTTGGATGAGGCGCAGGCACGTGCTAAGCGCAGATTGAAGCACTCAAAATACACTAAAAGTGATCGGATATTTAGAGTAATCTGGTCAACCAGTTTGCCTTCAAAGCCTTCAAATCTCCTGTGCGTTGACAAATGTTAAAACCGTGTTCAGATGAGTCAAAAGCATCTTACATTTCAGCAGAAATGTTGTTCTCCTCTCTTATGACTTGGTATCCCTTCACTGGAGGCACATTGGGAAAGAAAATCAGGTCTGCCCTCTTCACTTATTCTGTTGGTTGAGTCACAATAAGCAGGCTGAGCAGGGGGTGGATTGGCAGTTTCTCCTCTATTCAGATAGATTCTGGTGAGAATGTATGTGTGTTGGTCTGCTAACCCGTGGTAATTACATTCCGCGAAGTAAAGACCACGGGTGGTGACAGAGAAAAAATTAATGAATGCATGGAGACAAAGCTATGGATAAAAAATATTTTTTCTGGGTTGCAGAAATAAAGCCTGATGCACTGGTCGGCAGATTGGGTCAGAAAACGCCACGTCAACTTGCGGGTAACGAAATGTGGCCTCAAGCATAGCTGAGACGGATCATAACAGGGATGGGCAAATAGTGTGAAACTGTGGGTGGCACAAGCAAAGGCCTACATTTAGAGGTCTTTTGAATCGAATTTAAAAAAATTACAAGGGGATGAATTCATGTGTTTGTAGCAATTTACATGTGAACTTGTGTTTATTGTTCAATTATTCAAAATTATACCTCAGTAAATCACTTTTTTACACAACAAACTTGAGATGCACCGACAGTTGGTAGACATAGCATCACTACGTATAACAAATACATTAAGAAACACTTTTTTTACATTCCGTCATGGGAATTGAATCAATTATTTGACATTTTGCGACATTTTGCCAAAAGATGGATGAGAAGATTGTTTCACTCTCCTCTCAGTGGTGTTGATTTTCTCATTTAACTCATGCAATAGAGTGAATAAGTGTATTAATCAATTGTACCATCTGACATTAAACATTGTTTTTGCTTGTAATATTCAAGCATTCCTAGAGAGTTTACCATTTTGAAGAAAACCTGCAGGCAAAAAACATTTCACTATTCATCTTTCTCTGAGATTAGACAATGATATGTTTTTCTTATTATATGTAGCTTTGCTCTTTAGTGGAAGAGACTGGAACAGGTGAGCAAAAGAGATGAAAAACATCAATGAAGAGAGAAGAAGAGAGGTGCGGATGAAAGAGAGGAGAACTAAAACGACGGAGATGTGAAGGTGAGGGGGAGGATTGTAGTAGGGAGGAAAGGAGGAAGCAGGGGAAAGGTGCGTAGGATGAGTGAAGGAGAATATGAGCACAGTACGATGTAGAAAGACCGAATTGGGAATCTAATTCTAGATAAAAAAAAATAATTGAGGGCAAAAACCAAGAATCTGAGACTTTGTACGTCAATACACACACATCTACAAAGCCCCACACAAACACAAATACACACACACACACACACACACACACGGAGCGTTAAATTGTTGATGCTCAAAAGCATATTTTTCTCATTGTACTAACATCTGTTCCGCTGCTGCACAGATTACAATTGTCCGACCTAATAAGGCCGACCAACTGGCCATCAGCACATTTAATGTGAACTAGAAATTGACCAATAACAGTTTGTTAAGGCTGCTCACAATTGTGTGCTGAGGTCTGGCTCGCAGCCCGCAGATCGATCAATATGTGGGCCTCATTCTTCTGGCCGGTGTATTAGCTGAAAAACTAAACCATACGTACGTACAGAGGCAATCAAATCTGTGCTTGACCCTGTAGGTTGTTCCTACACAAAGTTATATACTGTTCAAATGGCTTCCAAGCAACTGTGTACTGTGCAGAGCTGGCACATTAACATGCAAACTGTCAGCACTTTCGTTAATATATCAGGTGTTACATTCACAACTGCACATTTCTGACAATATGAAGCAAACACAACACAATTATTACATTTGAAAAGTGCTGAGGCTATTTAATCTATTCATCATTATGGTTGAAGTGTTCAGAGCCTCACCTGGCTTCCTGCGTCAAAAGTTTTAACACCTCCGTGTGGATATAGGCTCCGGAAGATGGAAGTCTTATTGCTAATACATTTTTTTATTGGCTGGGGCTCTCAGCTATGTTTACCTCTCTTGAGGCAGTGTTGCTGAAAATTGGTAAGGGAATTGAGTCTTGGTTTGGGAACCACATTCCTGATGTGTGGCATAGTTTTCCCCTCGGGTTTCACTTCTGAAATGTCTTTTAAGTTTGAAATTATAATTCACATGAGTGGAGTGTTTCTTTGTTCCCTCTTTCTTTTGCTATTGTGCAAGGCTGGTAATTTTCTTATTTCTTAATGAATTCAAATGAATCAGCGAAGAACAGCTTTGAACTGGAATCAGACACTCAGGTGAACCAGGCAAGAAGGAGACGGATGGATAGAGGCAGACGTAAAGAAGCGGCTTCACGACAGCTTTCACATGGCTTTTTATGCATGTGTGTACTTTTGTACATTAAAGTCCCGTCTTTTCTTTACCTTCATTTGTCCAGTTTTATTGACCTTGTCCCTCGCGGTTAGTTTTATTTCTGTGTAAGAACATAAAGAAGGACGGGAAAAAACAAAAAGTCCAATTCCTTGCATGTGCACACATCGCTTGTGTGTGTGACTGTGTGAGTGCGTCCGCCCATGACTGAGCGAATGTGCACCTCTGTGTCTATCCATGGCTTCTCTTGCATTCTGATGCAGCAAACTGCATAATATTTTGCGTGAGCGCTCATGCGTGCATGCTCATGGATCTCTCGTGGTTGCAGTAACTCACCCTTTGTTCAGAGCACACCCACCAGCTCCTCTGTGTGCAGAGTCACAGTGGAGGGCAACATTGTGCACGTTGGTATTGTTTTTGGGCCAACAGCTAAGCGCTAACGGACCTATCGGTGCACACACACTGCTGTGCCTTGCCGCCACTTTGCCACTGCTGTGCACGCAGACAGCCCGACGCGTTTGCCTTTAAGCTTTGACACGATTGCCTGAAGTGTATAGTACGAAGACTTTGAGCCCATTGATTGTATAATGTTAAATCGTCCCTTGTTTTGGAGTTTGAATGAAGTCAATGAAGTTGATGACGCTCAACAGCACTTGTTGTGTTCCTTCAATCACACAGTACAGCGGTGGGCGCTGCAGACCCATCTGTCGGAGATCTGCACTCCACTGAGGGAACCTTTTTTTTGTTGCCACTGTTATCAATCATGTTTAAGAAAAAGAAAGAAAGAAGAAACATCAAGTAATAGCGTCCTGCTCTGGCCTGGACAGATAACAGCACAGCCAGAAACATCTCCCACCATCACTGTCATCATCTCTGCCTTGGCACCTGCGGCATTCACACACAGAAGTGACACAAAATAACAGAATTCTCCTCAATAATACGGGAAAAGAAAAATGTGATTGGCTTTCTCGGACAACTTATTGCGAAAACTTCCCCAGCACTCTTCAGTAAAGTGAGGCTATCTCTGCAGGGGGTTGAGGCCCAGGCGACAGACTTGTAAGTAAAGAGAGCACATACTGTACCTCCATTGTCTTGTCCACGAAAGCTGGTGTAGCGAGAGACGTGATCGCTCTCTGTCAATCTTTCATAGAGGAAGTGACAAAAAAAAAAAAGCTGTTCACATTCTTTCTCCGCTCTGAATGCGTCGGTTCTTTATCATTTCCTTCTGATTTGCTGGGACTGCGCAGAGTGCTCTGTTAGTTATGCTAATTGACTCCAGACCTCCCGGAGAGTGCGATCCCTTCCCAGTTGGATGGCTGTGAAGTTGTTTGCCCAAGCAGATGAGTCTGTGTGTGTGTGTCTTTGTGTACGTGTGTCTGCATGCGTGTGTGTTTGTGTGTTTACAGTGCACAGCAACAATGTGTCACAGAAGCTTTAGTGATGCTGCACACGAGCGTTTGTGTGTAATTATGTGTGTCGCGGTGCATCAGCACGGATCTTCAAGCGCCAGCCATGGTTGGGCGCGTTGTATTCCCAATCCTCCAAACACTGAGTGAAGAAGGAAAGCAGGGCAATGTTTCATCTTAATGCTGTCACATATCGATTATTCTTTTTCTCATCCTTTCCATCTTTGAACCTATAAGTAAAGCCAAACCTGTGGAAAAAGAAAGACTCTCCGCATTTCTTTCCCCCCTACTGGATTACATCCTGTGGATTTCAGGGAAAGCAAATGGCCATGTCCTGTGACTGAGGAAATAGTTAAGGAATAAAATCCCCCTCATTTGTCATGCTGTCTAAGCCCACGCCTTTCGAAATTCTCAGGTTCAACTCAATGTCTGCCTCTGTGTTTTCATTTCAGCTGAGCAGTCCCGGACCTGCCTGGCCTTTTTTAAAGTATTCATCAATAATTGCTATATTAGTTATAACAAAAAAACACAATAAAACACTTATGTCTTCCACTATGCCTGTCATTTTAATTCCCTGCAACGAGAGAAGTGCTGCACCGTCCTTGTACAATACAATCCCTGTTTAACATCAAAGCTGCTTCCTGTCAATCACTTAGGTTGCACAGCTAATGACATCAGCTAATGCCATTAGCTAACTAAGGGGGGAAAAAAAACCTCACAATCCATTTCACTTACTCACCAAGCCTGACGCTGTCTGTCACCATTCTCTGCTGATGAAACAGACATGTTTCCCACAGTGTTCTGTCTTTGTACCAGACATAAGACAACAAAGGTTGCCTTTTGTTTGTATCAAATTAATAAAATGCAAAAGGCCTTGGTGGTATGATATGCTTTTTGAACTCTGGATGCTCAGGGCATTTCTCTACAAATCATGAAGCCTGCCAGGTGGATGAAAAGGGTATCTCAGCAGGGGCCAAGATTTCCCTCAAATCCACTGAATCAATTAAAAATTGTTCAATACCAGAAAGGCATTTAGTGTCAGCAACCCCAAAAATCTGCTTATCTGGGTCATCCAGGCTTAGCTTACATACAGTATGCCTGCGTGAGAAATAAACTTTTTTACGGATTAATATTCAACTTCGGATTTAAGGATGATGCAATAAACAACTGAAAAAAATGTTCCTTACGTTACATAAAATACTGAGTTTTCCTCCATCTACTGTATGTCCACATTTGCCATGGTAAGGTTCTTTGTATGAGCCCCCTGCTGTGAGAACGCATTTCAGCCCAAATGATTTCTCCATTACTTTTTTCTGTTAACATAAACGCAACGTGCTCGTGTTGTTTATAAATGCATCTGCCAAGTCAAAAAAAATGCTCCAAATGTTTAACTCACACATATCAGAAAGACTGTTATCTATTGAACAGCATGTATTTACTTTAATAATTAACCCAAACCACAATTTCCCCCTCTCCACTTGTGTTGCCTAAACCACACGCAGTACTCTGGTAGTTTCAAAGTCTTGCACTTTGTTGCTTCCGGTACTGGAGCATATGTTGCCAGTGAGCATAATTCAGGCAGCAAAACATCACACAGAACTAAAGTAAAATCAGCTATTGCTGCTAAATAAATGTGCGGAAACTAAAGTTTAACCTTCAAGGAGGAATGTTTGCTGCTCTCGTAACCAATCACCTCTCACCATGAGGTCCATCTAAACAAGATACACAACAAGCCACAGTGCAAGTAGTCTAGACTTGTTGACCTCTGAGTTAAAAAATCCACTCTCATAGTCTGAAGAAGAAGCAGTTGAATGGATTAATAATGTATCATAGCTGGTAGGAAAATAGCCATCTGTAATTAAAGGATCTGAAGACTAGAACATACATATTGGGATTTCTCTCCTTGGTATATTTTGCATTGTCATCCTCAATAAAAACGTACTATTTATCCAATTGTAGCTCAGCAGCTGGTGAAGAGTCATTGTCGAACATAAAGCTGCACCGATCAATCAATATATCAACATTGGATCACATGACTGGAGGCAAAATTGTTGCTCGTAGGGAAAAACAGACAATTATCACACAAGTCTGCCTCAGTTTTTATAGAAAAAAAAAGTCTGAAAAACCAACCGCGTGAGACGATGCTCAACACCATGCTGCAGACAGAAAAGTCGAACATCTGGCGAGCTGCTGCTCTCATGCAGCTGGAGGAGACCAAACCCGCTAAAGGGACAGTAAATATTGGATTTTACAGGTGGACAGGAAAAGTGTCAGTGTGTGTTTTTTACAGCTTGTTCATGTGCCTCCAAGTAGCACATTAAATACATTATTGCAGCTTTAAACACTTAACAGGTGTGAGCTAAAATATATGTCATTCATGTTTTGTTTTTTTATCAGAAATTCTTAATCCATACGGATAATCAAGAAAGCATGTAAGTAATTTAGGTTTGTCAATGCTGACGTCGTGCTTATTTGGGTTCCTGTGATATCTGGAACTAGCCTCAATATGGTCTGTAAAATTGTCAAATAGACATACATTAAAGATACAACAAACAACAGTAGGCTATACTGCAGCTACATGACCTTTTAAAAGCCAATCCTCCCGAGGAGTGATTGTTATATAAAACTATGAATCATATAGCTTGTTTTCTGAAAAAAAGAAGAAGGAAAAAAAAGCCCTAAACTACTGTATTTTGATTTATATAACACCATAAATAATCTACAAGTGAAATATATGGTTTGGTACATGAGAAAATTCAAATGTCACAGATTGGCCCAAATGTGCCCAAATGCAAATTTTGGAGTCCTGGCCTGAATTTTCTCTGCACCAAAATCTCTTTAACTTTGTTCTGCTTCACTTAATCAAAGTCAACCTTTGCAGAGAGAATGTTCACATATTGTGCTATGATTTGGGTTAAGTTGAACCTTACAGCTGCATCATTTCAAAGAAATATTCATCCTGGAAGTGTTTTTTTTTTCTCGGCGACCTGAAACCTTTTCATTTTTGCTGTGTGGCATTTTCATTTACTCTTGACCAGGAACATATAGACAGATATGTAGACATCTGAACACAATCTCACATGTGTAGACTTTTATTATAACACCAAAAGTATTCAAATAGCCATAGTGGTTGCAGAGATACACCCTTTTTAGTTTGGGTATGCAATTTTAGAGCTGAGGCCTAAAACAGGTCGGTTTTCTGTTGGTTAAACCGGACAGTAAAGCTTCTTCCATACAAAACAAGCTGTCATATCTCCTGGAGCTCGTGGCAGTTACATTTTTAAGTAAATGTAATTCAATTAGCTTTATTACAGACCTAAGTTCATGGCAGCTTTTTTACACATACAAACATGTGGGGTTTGTACTACGCATTTTACTCAACAGTGTTCTTTACATGACCTTTCACTTTATGACTTTTGTCAGGTTGTTATGACCCATATAATATGACATATGGCTCCCTAGTGCAGCGTTTCCCTCTGCTGCTCTCTGGAGCCTTGTGTAAAATAGAGCGTCATATGGGGCAAGCCAGTCTTCATCTACCACTTTATAAGAAAGCATTTCATTCATTGATAGTACATGTTTGTACTGGATTTAGTAAATTATTATTTAATGTGCATTTATCTCGAGGGCTTTTGCTCTGCAGACGAAATGTGTTCTTTTCAGTGTGATAAACTTTGACTTTTCCTTTGGAAAGTCAAATGCCTTCCTCTGCTGCAGGAAAGACCCACAAAGTTCAAGAGACTCAAATTTAGCTTTCGGTCGAGGCCTCGATTGAGAAGTATCCTAGTTCTTGTTATATGGTAATGACCATTAGGGTTCTGCTGCAACCAACTAAATATCCCTTCACCCCTCCATTTCCAAGCATGTCGGGGAACTACAGTGAACTACAAATACAAATAGGCATCTTTTAGGATTTTTGTACAACTACAGGCTGCTCTTATCAATACTTGGTTCTTCTACATGACCAAATAATTGTTTTTTAACAATATATCCGTGTATCTGCACTCCTGCAGACTTGAAACGTACAATTAAGTTTCATTTTTGGGACAATGTTCTCATGTAGCCTCTTGACATGTGTCAAGACTAAGAGGTTCAGACGCATAGATTAGTGTATCCGGTCATTTTTCAAAATAAATGATATATTTTTTTTTTCATTTCATCTATTTTTTTCTGTGCGGCCCGATACCAAGGGTACGTTGTGTCACTCGCTTGCAGACCAAGCCATTTTTTAGCGCGATTCAACAGCATGGCACCGAAACGTAAGTCCTTTAAAAGGAGTATACTGATATTGTTTTTTATTCCCATGTGACTATTATGCACCTGTGCCGCAGAGTTAGTTTAGGTTCTGTTACATAACTTATTGTTTTGTTATGCACCTTCAACACCACTACACACACACACACACACACCACACACACACACACAAGTGATGCATTGAGTGCATGGGCAACGCGTCGTGTCGTGTATTGAGTAGGCCGGTCTGACAGTAACTCCCGGGCCACTTTTTTCCCCCAGTCCGCCCCTGCTGGAAACTATTAAATAAAGAACATTTCTGGGTGAAGTTTATAAAGAATGAAGGACACAGACATCCTTGAGTTTCAGTCATTTCTCCTGTCTTCTGTCCACCTGCTGCTTTTGTCTCAGCTGGCAGAGAAGTTTACAAAAAAAAGGTTTTGGCCGATCATTCGTGCTGCGTTTGTGTAAACACAGCGGTGGAGGCCGATTTCATTAAGTGTGTCTTTCCATCTGTGTGTGTGTGTGTGTGTGTGTGTGTGTGTGTGTGTGTGTGTGTGTGTGTGTGTGTGTGTGTGTGTGTGTGTAGTTGGAGGAGCACAGCCCGACACAGAGAGCAGAGCAGATGCGCACTGCAGCGAGATAATAAATGACATCAAAACATTAAAAAGTACTAATAAAAAGCACCAGTAACCTTGGGGCTTATGCATATTATATTCAATATCTACCAATAAACACGCCTAAATGCCCACACTGTCTCTTTAACAGATTGTGTATTTATACAGAATCTGTAGGCAACAGGACAGTATTTTGGTATCAGAAGCATTCTGGTACTATTAAGCAACCACATTTCAGCAGCTTTGGTTTATTACAGGCAAGTAGTCCCTGTGGAGAGCAAAAGAGGCATTTTCAATGTTCTTTTTTAAAAGTATTTTTTTGCAATATTTCTCAACTGAAAGAAATCAGATTTAATGTGTTTAGTAATATGTGTTTAATGTTCAGATGTTGGTAAGAAAGCATAGAACAATAGGCTTTCAGGTGAAGAAAAAAAAGATGGAAATCATTCAAACTGAGGCCCAGGGGACTAATGCCTTTACATGTTGGTGCAATTATTGCAAGAGCATTGCCTGTCAAGTCAAATAAAATGAATGATAATAACAAGGAATTAAACTGACGATGTGAAGACAGACCAGGACTGAAAAACATCCCTGAACCGTCATGAATCAGTCAACTCCACTCAACAAGCTCAAACAGCACAATCATGACCGTCGATTATACAAAATTCATCCACCAGATATAGCTGTTCTACTGTTTACAACACAGATGCATAATGTTCTGATTCCGCCTGGTCACCTAAAAGAAAGAAAATGACTCATTACATTTGCTATGCAAAAATGCAAAGCACTGCATTATTTGTGATCTCGGTTTTCCCTTATATTTATTATATAATAACGAAAGTCTGACTATTAAACATTGAGATATTGCTCCAGTTTCTCTGCCTGTGTCTACTTCCTTTCATATGATAACATTAAACAACGCAGCCCAGTATCTTAGGAATTACATCCACATTAGACCACATTCACTTCTGATGTAAATATTGCAGATGAGCGTGTAGCATGTTAGACTTTCCACAAGCGACCATGACATCATTTTTAATATTCTAGCCTCTATCTTTCCCGAGACTTGACCAAGTGATTGAGTGGCCTCTTCCTAATCAACCTCCAGTTCTGAAAAGTGAAACCAACGCGAATTTGCCTTGAACGTGCACTAGTGTTCATGGCCAGCAGGGGGCGACTGCCCTCGTTGCAAAAAGAAGTCTGATTGTATGAAAGTCTCTGAGAAAATTATCCGACAACTTTATGGTATGCCACCTGCCGCCTGCCCATCAGGGGTACCATCTACAGGAGCAATTTGGGATTAAGTGTCTTGCCCAAGGACACGTCAACATGAGGTAGCAGAGCCGGGGATCAAACTGCCGATCGTCTGATTGAAGTATGACCTCACCACTGAGCCACATGATAAGAGATGCTGTTCTACCGCAATCAATTCCAAACTTACCTTTTTAAAACACCAAAGTCACTCAACACAGCTTCCGTGCTTGACAGAAAAGGGCTGTCGGATGGCAAGGTGAAGTGAAAAAATTCTAAATATAGTGCAGGCCTATCCTTAAACTGATTAGACAGAACTGAGTTTTTTTTTTCAGGCAGCTAAAATACATTTTGGTGCTGCACCTGTCCACAGCAGTGCATTGCTTTGCTCCTGTGCTGTCACTCCTGTCTGTTTCTCCAAACTACGGGCATGCCGAGCGCCATCTACTGCAGGTACGCTGACTTAGGATAAATAACTCATACAACCGCACACCGTCCAATCCCAACTATCCACTTAAGCCCAGTTTTCACTTTTAAATTTAACAATTTAG
>NW_027175854.1:5542500-5647500 GCF_023055335.1 Clinocottus analis
TATACAGTGGCACTTATTATTATAACGATTACCTTGCATTTCCAGCTAAATGGACACAAGCGCTGATTGGTGTCAGCTCAGGTTTCTCGAGGGATCTTACCTGTGCACAGGAGAAACGCGATGAGTCCCGCGCACCGGAGCGGCCCCATGTCTCGCCGTGGACTCATGTTCACTCGAGGGGGTGGAAGAACTCCCTCAGCAGAAAGACGACCAACTTTGCACGCAATTTATCCTCTTTGAGCAGTTCTCCATTTAGAACAAATCAGCTGTATTCCGTGCGACACCACCTGCCATCACAAACATGAACGCACGGTCAGTACCGTCCCCTAAAAGCACAGTGACAGCCCACATATTGCAACAGGGGAAAGAAAGAGAAGTCCACATTTGTCGAATATGCTCCAACATTCATGGAGCACATATAATGAATGGACTGACCTCATTCTTCACGTTTATGTTAATTTAACTGGTTGTTGTTTTTTTTTTTCCTCTGAGGATAATCAGGTGCCCCCAGGGTGCGTCTGTCACCAAGCTCACCCTACAGCACCCAGGGGTGTTTGATTTCTGACAAATGTGCTGAACGTGTCATGGATTCCTTATATGGCTCTCTGCCTGTGGGCTTTGCACACTTCTAAAACAACCACTAGGCTACAAAAAGCTACACAAACGTCACTGAATAGAAACAAGAATAAGTCTGAGAAATGGATGCAGTGGGGTTTTTTTTTTTTTGTTCTTTTTTCCATGCTTCTTACCATATTTCTCTTATTACACAAGATTCGGCGCCGCGCTCTCATCCAGTACTGAATCAGAATACAACCGTCTCCTCTCTTTTTTTTTCAGGCTGGGATCATTTCATCAACGGAGCCTACTGGCAAAAAAAAAAAAAAAAAAAGTCCTCAACAATCTCTGCTTTCCAAAGAGATCTCATGACAGGAGCAGCTATCTGGTTTTCTTCTTCTTCTTCTTTTTCATAGAGCGGTGGATTCACAGTGACACAAATCACCTGGTAAGTGACACGTGAACACATGCGATATCTGATCAATTAGTCCTCCAACTTTCCCCCCGCGATGGAGACGCGTGCACTGGCGGCGGGTGAGGTGGATCCGGAGCCGCTGCCGCTCTGCGCCCTGTGGCTGTGGACTCAGAGAGGGCTGGTGCAGAAACCGAGGGGAGGGGAGGGGAAGAGGGGGGTGGGGGGGGCGGCACGCGCACTCCGGGCTGGATTGGCAAATTAGAGGGTCTGAAGGCGTCACGTCTGCAAGTATTGTGCCTTTCAATTCCCGCTTCGTATAACATGGGAATTGCGCTTTTGTCTAGTTTTTTTTAACCGTTGGGGTGGCTGGCATTTTTTTGGGGGGGGGATTGGTTATATTTCCTGTTGAATGGTGAACATGAGCACGAGACCGGAACAGGCAGACAATAATCACAGGTTAAAGGATAGAAAACAATCATTTTCTCGGGGGTATAATTTATACGGTGTGTGACAGCGTTTTTTAAATAATCAAATAATAAAGAGAGGCTTGCCATTACATGCCAGCATAATCCACACAATACAGAAATCTGAGGTTGTGTCACATGCGATGGATTGCTCCGAACCGAGGCGAAAGTAGTTCTCAATGACGTAAAACAGCCCACATTACATTTTTTATGTTACCTCTGCCATAACCTGCTGGATGGATCATTAGAGTCCATTCAGTGAGGAGAGGAGTGGAGTTGTGCAACCTGTTGTGCCACGGGTCGTTCATGAGAGCCAACAGTGCCACCTATGGGACACCTCTGACTGCTGGGTGCGCGCGGCCCTCAGCCACCTGCATGAGGAGGTGCTGCATAAACACGAGTCGTCTTGAGAACAAGTGTGGGCTGAACATATTATATATAATGATATACGGGTGGCATTAAGAAACAATAATAATGGGGTAAAAAAAACAAACGAAAAAGCGTTTTTCCTCTGCAACGTTTATTGATGCGGTTCAAAAGGTTGTCAAAAATAAGATTTTCTTTTATGAAAATATTTTTATAGAAAAAAGTACACATGCCCAATACTTTCAAGTTAAACATACAAAGGCTGGTGGGTTATGAGACCCCTGGACACATGCAAAAGACAAAAATAAGTTATTGTGGACACATACTGTGTAGGTGTTTAGCGTGTTGAGTGTTCTTTTTGTCTCTTTCTAGTATTTCGATATCGCTGTACGTTTTTTACTTTGCTTCTTCACGTCGTTATTGTTTTTTTGTTTTTTTTAATTCATTTTTCTCCGTGGTTGTTTTCTCCCTTTTGTAGTCATTTTGTCGTTTTATTTCCGTGCCGTTGTTTCTTGTCTCTTTGTGGCCATTGTACGTATCTTTCTAGTTGCTTTGTCTCTCTTTGTTTTTTTGTTTGTTTTATCTCTTTGTGGTTTTGTCCCTTTTCATAGCTGTTTTGAGTCCCCATGATGTCTTTTTGTGTCTCATTGCAGCTTCGGTGCATCTCTTTGTTGTTTTGGTATCTTTCAGCTCAATACTTTTCTTGTTGAGTGATTTTGTCGTTGAAGGCCAGGAGGCCCACAGGTTGGGCCCCCGGGCCTGTGCCCAGTGGACCCGTTCAGTTATCCTACTATATATTAGTCCAAGTTAAGACAGCACTGATAAAACTATCAACTCTGTTTACCTACTGAGGAACAGTAACTCTGTTACAAGTAAAAGTAAAGGTACAGAACTATTGGTATCAACATATACTGAAAGTACCTCAAGCAGAAGTTCTCATGATGCAGAATGACTCATTTCAGAATCATATGTCTTTTAATTACAGTTATTCATATATATATATATATATATATATATATATATATATATATATATATATATATATATATATATATATATATATAAAGTTTGTATAATAATTATATCAATGTAGTATAAAATAAAGAAAAGTACAAAAACTTAAGTGCCGTACTTGATTAAATTTACATTTGAATACTTACTTACTCCATCTATGCCAATTAGTAGCAACCATTAAGGAAAGTAAACACAAACTAAAGATAATAGTAAGGTTAGTATTAAGATAATAGCAAGTGTAGGAGGTGAAATAATCCATTTTTACCCATCCATTCCTTCAAAGAATGATGGAGCACAGCTGTTGGTGGGTTTGCTTCCTCTGCGCCCTGCTGGGGGGAAAGTTGCCAGCGTACATGCTCACTATTCCTCAAGTGAAGAGTGAACGAGCCACAATGGGAGACACAAACCAGTGTCACGTTGAAAGGCAGCCAGAGGAGTCACCCGGCAGCTGAGGCCTCTCCACAACAGCGCTAAACACCAATTACAGGCCATCAGCAGCAGAGAGCAGGGACCCTGTGGGTTTGGAAGAAAGAGAGAGCCTCGTCCTTCATCCTCCCCTCTTCATCCAGCCGTCGACTGCACCCGCACCGTTCAAGCAGAATGAGGTATCAAAGTAGAAACAAACTCGGAATTGTCGAATGACAGCATTTGAGAACGGCATCCCCTTAACACAGGGCCGACCCTATAGGAGTCGACATGAAATAAGGATTATGTGTGTGTTATTGTTGCTGTTTACAGTTCTGACTTCCAAGATCACACATCTGACTTTAGTTGCTTTCTTGGGATCTTGGCCTGTCACTCATCCCAAAAAAAAAAAAAAAAATCGAATCATGTTTTCTGCATATTAGTCATAGGACCCAGTATGTGTCTCACAGTATATTACCTAAAGGTGGTTTGTATTATTAAAGTTAACACGTCACCTATTCAAATAACGTAACCTTTCAAACTTTTCAGTTCTTTTTTAAATAACTTCCATCATCAGGATATCACCTTTGCTTCTGCCCACTTTGACTTCTCTTAAAGCGCTTTTTCTCCTTTTACTTCAGTAAAGCTTATCTCTCACTATGTTCGACAGTCATATAATTATTCAGAGGACGCCGTGGCTCTGCCCTTTACATCCTCCCTGGTTGCTTGTAATGTTGGTCATCTCGAAAGAACTTAACTTTATTCCAGTCAGTATGTGTTTCACTGATGAGAACATTCGCTACGTGCCCAAAATGCAAAAAGTTAAAGCAATGTCGGTTTTGAGCGACAGAAGAACATATTTCTCTTTTCGTTTTTTACGAATTCTTTTTAAAAAAAAATTTTTTACATCTTTTTTTACATTACAAAAGTCATATATACTGTATCTATATTTTGAAAAAAATCCCTAAGACCACTTTTACCTACTTCATTAATTTAATTTCATATTTTTTGATTCCCTGTCAGGAACTATTTGTCCAACTCAGACAGAGCTTACTAATTGACATACAGTAAAAGACATGCGCTGCAGTTTATTTCACAGGACTGAAGTAATTCTGCCTCTTTCACCCAATAGTTCCCACAGTAACTGTTTAATAAGCTGCTGATGAAAGAGGCAAAAATAGACTTAAAACAGATTATCTGATGGCAGTGTGAGAGGAGGGGAAAGACTCAGCGTGACCCCGCACAGACACACATCCTGGCTGGGAAACTTTTGGTGTCTACCTCCTGTTGAGCAAAATCTCACGGGATGTCACTCGTTGGCTTTGAGCATCTCCTCCTTTTGCTCTGGGAAGGTCTGCGAAAGCTGCGAGTTTCCTGGCAGCGGTTCAGTTTCTCAAAATGGTGAGAGGTTTATAGAATGAGCTTGAGTTTGTAGAAATCTCTCGCATTAAAAGAAATCGCTCAATCTTGCATTCTCTTAAAACTACATAAGGGGTTGTGTGAAAGGCATGAACAACATGGTGTCACAGACAGTGACAAGTCCAACAGCAGTCACATGTGGGACACTAGGGTCAAGTCAAGAGTGAGATACTACGCTGTGTTTGTGGTTCATGCCAATTAATTCACACGCACACGCACACACACACACACACACACACACACACACACACAGTCTGGGATTCATGTTCTTATTCTTCAAACAGGCTGCAGAAGCAGCAAGTTAAGGCTTGTTGATGTCCTCTGCATTCAAAGTGGATATGCAGAAAACCTTACTGGATCTTTTACTGATCCGCTATCTTGCCATTTTAGTCTTTAATTATGCGTCCCTACATCTAGGTTAACCGTTTAAAGCTTCATCAATATCTGAGTGTTATGCTTCCTTCAAATGGATCTAGATTTAAAGCAGTTATGATCAATATATTTTACGAAAACAATGGATCAAATGACTGTTTGTATTGTTGTGAGTGACTTGCAGCTCCTTGGATAGCGCGTCATGTTCGATCTGTTTGCCGTGTACTGCTGGCATTACGACTAAAGATCTATTGGGAAACAGCCAATGTTGTGTTTGCTTGGGGCGAGTAGCGCTGCGTCTCTGGTCAGTATCTCTTCCACCAGTGATCCTTACATCATACACAGCAACACAAATGCAAACACACAGGGCATATTAAAGGGCCGAGTGAAGTATTAATGGCGTCTCGCCTTTCTTAAGATGTTTAATTGAGCAGGTTAGCCAGATGCCCGGCTGCCCTGTTAAGTTTTAACAATAAAAGATTTAGCTGTTAAAATGAGTTCTTCATAATGCAGTAGATATTGAACTCACCTATGTGGAGAGTAGAAGAGAGAGCAGGGTATTAATTCAGTATGCATCACTGATATAAAGGACACACACACATGCACACACACACACGCACACACACACACATACACACACACACACACACACACACACATGCTTTTCAAGGGGTCATTGCCAGAGGCTGACCTGATAAGAGATTTAAAAAGAAAATAGTTTTGTGCCCTTCTCACATCAGGAGCAACACAAATAAAACAATATCATAATGTGCTGATGAATCAGAGTTGAGAGGCAGACGCACAATGATATGTAATGAATAAAAGATCAGATGCTGCTGTGAAGCACATCTTCTTTCTCAATGCGAGGCACCTTTTAGATATTCCTCGATGCACATGAAGGACCAGAGAGGTTAGAGACAAAAGTGTCACTAAAATTCACAGAGAAACAGGCACAATTGGAGAGAACCATTAATGAAATAAAGATGTTGTCAAGCACCCTGTTTTAGCCCATCTCTTCTATTAGCACAGCACATGCAATTTATTTAATCATTTATCTAAAATACAGCTGTAAAACTGTGCTGGGAGGTTATTGTATGCTTCTTGCCAGCATGCAAATGGACGTTGCTAACTGCCTGGCAGGTTTATTTTATATCCTAGCGTATCAGGACATCTTCAGGATAGTTCTGGTCAACATTTTACCCTCCTCTCCAAATCATGTGCACTTTGTATAGTTTCCAAGTAGACATTGCCCGTTTCAGTTTTCCTTTCATTACACCCTGAAGTTCTAATCCTTAAGATGTCAGAACCGGTGGACGGAGACTCCTGTGGTCAACAGGTGGTTTGAAACGAGTCAAAGAATTCTGGGTACTGTTATATGCTCCGTCAGAAATAGAACAGAGCAGGTCTATCTATTTACAGCGCGGCCAAGCAAACAAAAACATTATTGGCCTTTTTTCCATCCTGCCATGAGCAACTGAAAACTGATTTCTCGTTGAGGGTGGTGCAAGTAGTTTTCCACACAACGGTTGAAACAGCGAAAGCCATTGGTTACCTTGGTGAGGAGTTAGAAGTGCAGCCGGTCGCCCGCTGCTCTCCACCTAAAACATTTTCTTGTGCCATTACTCGGCGCAATACTTTAAGCTGATCATGAATGGCTGTGCTCTCATTTTGTGGGCACATTTCTGATGATGGTTGTGGTCATCGAACAACAATAAACGCCATCCTGTGTTTACTACATTGGCTGGGACTTATAATACAGCTATGATATTGGCGCAGGAAAGTGACTAAACGCTGACTCTGATGCAAATGTTAATAACAGCCATGTTGGATTATATTCATGCATCATTTGGTGCGTGTCCCTTGTCCATGTGACGTCAAAATGGCGGCTTGTACAACAATTGAATCCACGAGATCGAGAGTAAGATGCCGCCTGTCAATGCAAATTGAGTATGTAGTTTGATTTCATATTTCTTGCCAATCATAGCTTTACTGTTCCTCAACATGGAACCCCAGTAATGTGCTGGGTAATGTGACTGTAGTGCAGTTTTTTGTTTTAGCTATTCCATGTCTGTTTATGAAACATCTTGATTCTTTGATCAGTTTGGTTTGAGTACTACAACATGGCTTTGAGTACCTCGACAATAACCATCACTCAGCTGCCACTCATCACGAAAGAGAAGAAGCATATCATCATCAGTGTACTTAGCTGCTCCTCTGCATCAGTGTCACTCATTGTGGGCTCGATGATTGGATGTTTCCTACTGAAGTCCTGCATCATAGATGACGTCTTCATCAACATTTCTAACGTGCACACGCTTGTGCCTTTGGCTTTTTCATCAAAGAACAAGCAGTTATAACTCTGATAAAGCTGAGAGTTTCCTCCTCATTTAAGACGTTTTCAGTGGTCTATATGTGGAGACAATGTGCAGGAGATTAACCATTACTTTCAGATCCTTAGAAAGTATATTCCATCAACTCATCCACCTCCATGTTGAACTACAGGAAACCTTAGCAACAGTAAATCTGCTTCATTTCCTATTACTGAATGTAGTGTACCTCTCACTGGAGGGACTTGGGTTCAACTATATTATATTATTGCCAACTTTGCTTCGCATTATCAAGGTTTTCACTCCACCTCTTCAGTTATTTCCATTTTTTCAGGACAAATGGTTGTGTATTAGAGCTCACATAGAAAATCCCAAAGTGCTTGTGACAACCTGATTGACACAAACAAATCTTGACACAATTTTGCCTCGATTATATATTTTGATAAACAATCCTGAATGTATCTCTGTCTGTTTATGTTACTATAATTGTCTCACCTTCTTTCTCACACACACACACACACACACACACACACACACACACACACACACACACACACACACAGAGAGTTTGGCTGGTGAGATAATTTGAAGAACAACATTTCCCCTCTTGGGATTCCAGCTTTTCTCTTATTAGTATTTTTTGAGGATGCATCAGCTGGTTCACACACAGAGCATGCGCTCTCTTCCAGGCAAAATCACTGAAGTATTGATTAGCTGTGTTACATCCTTGCCGCTGCCATTGGGCAGACTTGAAGTGAGCTCTTAGCTGATCTGTATTGATTAGTGAGGTCCAATGTATGGAGCATATGCTGCTACTCCAAATAAATGCTTCTTTTCTTGTCCATGTTTAATTGTTCATTTTTCAAGCTTCTAGGTTTGTAATATAATATTCCCCTCAATGTTGAGATGAAAGGAAATCAGCAGTAAAACAGATAGCAAGATATAAATAAATTCTTTATTGACTGCTCCAGCACATTTGATCGGTCTTTAGTCCCAGAAAATGGTAAACAAAAGAACCAACACATGCATTGATATAGAAAATATACAGTCAAAACTGCAAAAACAAGCGTATGCTCAACAGTCATTTTATCATGAGGTCTTCTGGCTGCTCCAGTTGTGTTCCCCATCTGATGTCAGGGTGGAGTAATTAACATTTATCAGTCTCAAAGAGAGACCTTTCCCCAACAAGGGGATAATGATGTGTGACCTGCAATGGTCATTACTTGCCCACTATACTGCTCCCTCAGCCATTACCAACAACATGCAATCAGGGATGGAGCTCCGATCAAGGCCAAACTGTCATCAGCTGCCATTATTATTAGGTAATACTGAGTGACCGGACAATTTGATGTGGCAGGCTTGACTTGCAAAGTTCATGACCAGCAATACAGCCATTAGATATAATAAGCACCCACATCATAAATCAGATATAGAAACAAATATATATATCCATACCATTCCTGAATTAAAAGTAAATAACTGATATTATGCTCACACTCATCAGCATAGTTATTGGGTCAACCACGTTTGGTGCCGTGTGGGCATAAATGTTAGGTTCAGTGTTACAGCATAATGGACTATTCTCGCGCTGTGTAGTATGGTCATGCCTTGTTTTGAATAGTAGCTATAGAGAAGTGTTTGCGCAATGTGGAGCTCCATTACACTGTATCTGGATTTGATGCAGTTGTACGATGATATTTGCCTTTGTTCCTTCCCTGCTGTGTTTCATTCTTCTCCAAACACGCATGGCCAATCCACTTGTGTACACTCAGGATAATGATAAATAATTGAATCTATAACCAACAACAAAGGCCACACAGACGTCAAACTTCAAGCAGTATTTTCCCTCAAAGGTAATACAGTTGCTTTAAAGCCCCTGAAAACATAGTTTAAAATATAAAGAACTTCTCTAAAACATTAAATATTCATGACTACATAAGCACCAAAGTTAAAGTTCAGCAGCAAAACACCCTACGTTATTGTTTGTGAATAGTTTACCAGTTCGTCTCTTATCGTTTCTGCTTATCCCGGGCTGGATAATCCTCTCCACTGCAATGTTTTCCAGCTCTTACTGGGGAACCCCGAGGAGTTCACAGACCAGATGAGATATATAATCCCTCCAGCGTGTTAAGGGTCTCCCTCTGGTTTCTAACCATTTGGACCTGCCCAGAAAACCTCTAAAGGGAGGTGTCCAGGAGACATACTGATCAGATGTCCAAACCAGCTCAGCTGGCTGCCTTTCTACCCCAAAGAGATTCGGATCTACTCCAAGATGGGCCGCTTGAATCGGTAATCTCATTCCTTCATTCGCTACCCATCGCTCATGACCATAGGTGAGGGTCTGAACGTTAATGGGCTGGTAAATCGAGAGATTTGCCTTCTGGCTAAGCTCCCTCTTCACCACAACGGCCTACAACACTCGCACCACTGCTGATGCCGCTGTGAACCGCCTGTCGATATCACGCTCCATTTTTCCCTCACCCAGGAACAAGGCCTCAAGATGACTGAACTCCATCGCACGGGGCATTGACTCCCAACCCAGAGGGCACAATATATCGTTTTCTCGCCGTTCTCACATGATGTTAGCTGGCCTGTGCTCTCTGTTTTTGTTGTTCTGTTTATGTCTCGCCTCTTGTGTTGGTCTCTCTTCCCGACCACTTCACACTTAGCTGCAAATCGGCCACGTGTGTGCTGAAGGTGTTTTCACGTAGCACTGCTCGTAATAAGACTTTCATTAAGACTTTCATTTAGTCTTCAAGCTTTTTGAAATCATTTCACATGCACTGACACCAGATCGCTCAGTCCGATAGTTGCAAATCTTAATTGAAGTAATGTTTGTATGTCATAATATTTACACACTAATTCATGAAATGGAAATGTATTTGTGCTTCAGTTGCGCCTTACAGTCAGCCTGACTGAGTGCATATCTTTAGAAATTAGAACTTCAGATCACGCCCTGACACTTTCCAACTGTTTGCAGATCGCTCCTCAGCTGATGTGGAGAGTGTCCCAAATATGTTGAAAAGTTAACTTATTGATTGAAGTGCAGCAGTGATCTAAAAAGCACACGCAGAACCAGACATGACTGGACAATTTATGAGAGAATTACCGCCATCCTTCCCCGAGCTGACAAAAGAGTTCAGTCGGGTAATTTTTTTTTTTCTGGAAACACACATGTGTGTGAGAAGCGATTTTCGCAAAGATGAATTCTCACAGAAGTATTCTTTCTGTTGATTAATGAGAATCAAAAGGTCAGTTCAACACTCTCTGTAACATTGATTTAAAAAAGAGAAGTAGATGAGCTTTTTTTTTGAGCCAGCATGAGTCATTAAACACATTACGAAACATAATATATGGAAGTGTGATAATTGTTACTGCTGGTTTTATTGTTATTCCACAAACCTCTACACAGTAATGAAGAACTTTGATGTACATCCATGTAATAACGAAGAACAAAATAATGAACCTTTGGTGACTTTACAATAAAATCTCCACATTTCAGTTTAATGAATGTATATTCATCGGGGGGCGCACCAAGCTTTGGTCAAAGAAATGCATGAAAAACAGCATTAATCTAACAGATGAGCAAGCGTATCATTTTTAGGCACAAAGTACACATCACCTTTTGAATTAATGTAAAATCTTCCGGCCAGTAAATTACATCTCCTGATTCCACACACCTTGAGACGAAGACAAAAGTCGGCTTCAATTAAAAAGTGCTTGACGAATCATTGTCACGGAGTTATTAAAAGTCATGAAAGGAAACAGAAGGAGATAGTCATCTGTATGTGATTTGTATGCCAGGCATGTCAGTCACATTGACAGTGTTACTGCAACTACAGTGGTTAGACAGCTACCTGGAAGGTAATGTTATACTGTTTCAACAGCCTGGCAGTAACATGGGCGTGCTTTTTCCTGCACAGAAAGGAATACTGATTGTTTTCTGATCACACGGCATGAGAAAATGGGAAAAGAACCTGCTGACACATCTGGTAATAGATCAACGTAGCGAGAGGCTTCTCCCAGAGCCTAGAGATTTCCTTTTTCATCCTTGGGACTTGGAAAATAGCACTGCTATTCTCCCAGGTGGCTAAAGCCCCTTTATTATCTCTGTAATCCGACCCTTTGCAGCATCGCCAAACATCAGCTCCCCGTTGCATTCCCTGGCTAAGTGGGATAGACAGCAACAGATTGCCATGCAGCCCGTTTACTACTCAAGGTCTCTGATCCATTCTAAACTGTTAAGAAGGCTAACTACAACATACTCGCATGTAACCTCCAGTGCAAATCAGGGATGAACTGCCCAAAATGTAATCAATTACCTTTTCAATTACTTTTCAGGGTATCAGATGGCAAGGGCCACTTTGATTCTTGAGCCAGCCATGATTAAACCCCATGCATCCGTAGAGTCCTAAAAGGATTTTATTGTTAGTTTATTTTAATGTTTTTAATTTGTACTTTTAAAATGTAATTTCATTTTGATTCATTCATTTTATTTTTTAAAGCATAGTAAAGCCTCTGGAGTGGGCATTACACTTAGCTCTTGAAATAGAGTAAGAGGCCCTCACAGACAACAGAGACAGTCAGTTTAGTGTCTATTGCTTTAGCTTGTAAACTTGCATTTGCATGTGTGCTTATGGTTAATGTGGCCATTGTGTGTTCCTGACCATCTGCTTGTTTGGTGCAGTGAGATCACAATATGTGTCTTGGGCGGACTTAAAATCTCTCTTTTTTACGTTGTGGTCACATGCTGACTTCAATCCAATCACCTGAGATGCATGTTAATGGATTCTACATCCCCATACCCTCATAACAGGTGGCTGAGAATATATGAACAACCAGGTCTAAAAATATATATCACAGTATGGAGCTGTAACAACAAGGCAGAGATATAAAATATGTCCTTAGGAGAAGAAAAAAAATCGGGAAAAATTGTGTTGCTACGTTTGTGTCAGCTTGTCTAGACAGGTTGATACAATGCCCGCTGTCCACCACACTAAACATGACATCAGACGGCATCTGATGAAACGTCTAAAGGTGGAAGCAATGGCCTGCCAAAATGCTTACCCCCCAGCCTGTGGATATGTCATAGTGACATATGAAAGTGCTTAAACTCAAGGAGGCAGTGAGGCCACTGAAGATGAGGTTGGAGAGGTGTTCAAATGCCGGAGCAGCATGTTTGTAATGAGAAGAGAAGAGGGAGCACTGCAGCAGCATAAAGAAAGAACATTAAAGTGTGGGGTGTTTTACAGAGGGTAATAAAGCCCTCGGCTAATCACATTCGCCAGGAGCGCACTATCCTTCAACCAAAGACCAACGTACAATCATCCAGTTTTAGTTTAACAAACAATGCATATCTTTCTTCTGCTTCTTGCATGAAGAAAAAGTGGATGAACAGGGATTTTCGATGTCATAGGTTTTAAGTGTGTCTTACATCTCGGCAGATACAAATGTAAAGTACTTTGATATAGTCATGCTTGATCTGCAAAAAAATATGCATTGGCTTTTGCAGGCTAGTTTTGTCACAGTTTAGAAAAAGAGGCAACACCATTGAGAAATACTGCAGTAGTGCTGCCAGAGACAGAAGGTGAAATAGTGTATTAGTTTAAGTTTAGGTTAATTGTCTGAGAAATAATCAAAGAGAAGCCAGAGGCGGTTTCTCTGCTTTTTCAGAGTAAATGAACTAAAAAAAAATAGTTTATCGATCAAAGCTTTTGAAACCTAAATATCACCTGAAACCACACTCTTCCTAAACTTCCTTTTTCCACTTTAACCAGGATAAAGATCCCGAAAGGCAAAAACTAAATAATCTATGTACCTTAGAGTACTGTACTGAAATTCTAACACAGAAAATCTCAGCCCAACCTTGCAGTCAGTGCTTTCTCTGTTCATAGGATTCCATCTCTTGGACATTTCAGGCTCCTTTTCAGGATCTGTGATAACTGAAAAAACCCTGGACAGGTAAAAAGTGTGGGGTGCAGGTCCGTTTTGTTGCACCTGACCCCATGATCAACTTACATGGTCCCGTGCTCATTGGTGACCTTCGACCAGTGCAGGGATAGGCCATGGCGCCCACCTGTGTGCTGTGGCAGCATAGGTCATAGAGAAGTAGATGTGCAGCAGCTACTAATGTCTAGCCGGAGAGGTTCAATGGTTCTATATGGCTGGGTCGCTGTTATGGCTTTGCATCTGAGAGTTAGAACAAAGGTGACAATATTGTAGTACTGTGGGGTCAGCACTGTATTTGCATCGACATGTCCTGATCGTCTGGCTACGCTTTTGCAATTTTTCAGCTGGCGAATGCTCGCGATCGTGATTGAAAGAGAGTTTCACCCATAGAATCCAGAAGAGGAATTCTAAATCTAGGGTTACAATATCGTAACCTTCGTCACCATGCAACCGCTCACCATGTGACCGCTCACCATGTCATCATGACTTGAATGCAACCCAACTAGCCTGATGTTTAGTCAGCACAGTGCTGACACAATCACATATGGATGTATTTTATGATTAATTTGGCTCTGGAGGACTCAGGGCAATTAAGAGTCTCATTCATTACGAAGAGCATCCTGCTGAATAGTAAGTAGAGACTCTTGGGGGAGGAAGATGAAACAGGTTTCCTGCTTTAGACTGCCACAAACACAAATACAAGATTTAATCAGACAGTTTATTCATCATCCCGTGCAATTATCTTCACTGGCAACACTTTACCTTTCACTGCCTCTTTTCAATTATTTCAGCTTGTGTACTAACTTATGGATTTATCTACCTTTTTGCTTAATTTAATATTATAAAAAGCAATTATACATTCTCGGTAAAACATCTAATTACAGTAGTACAAAGCGTATTAAATGACACTAAATACATCCCACTATTGTTCAATATAAGTACACTACAATAGTATCATGTTGTGCACTAGTATCAAGTTCATTATGGCTTTTGATGTTAATTAAAATTGTTTACCATAATTCCTTACTATTCAGGGTCTTCTATAACAAACAACACCCTGCCAACTGAAAAAATCCTCATATGAGTGCAGATACAGCCAACAATGCTACATACTAAACACACATCGCTAACAGCACGACGCGCAACACTACATCATCACCAACAAGATATAGTTGATGTTCAACAACCGAAGCGCACACCTCTGTGCACAACAGCAGCAAGTTGCAGGATCACCATCACATCTTCCTCAGCGACCAGATTGCAAACGCAAACCAACAACAAGCAGGGTTCAACAGTGTTCACCTGTGCAAATTCGACAAATGTAATACAGTATAGCCAACATATTAACAGTGCAAAAATGAGACATGTAAGTTAAGTCTGTATGTCCAAACGTTTGCGTGAGCCAAAGCTGCTCCTTCTCTATGGAAAAGCTGTAGGGCTCTTCCCCCTGAAAGTTGTGCTCCATCATAGGACTGTGCACTAAATTTGTCCCACAATTGTTGCTTCCCATACATGTCTCGTACAAAAGCAGCAATATCATTGGGTCTTTTTTCTCTGTAATGTTCTTTAATTTAAAAAAATCTCTCTCTTACACATATTTCCGTTGTGTACCTGAGGACAAATGTCAGCTGCACAGTGGATCAATTGCAATAGCTCTGATGATCCTCTGACCTTAGATATTGCTCCACTTTCAGGGCAACATTTCCATTTGTGTCATGCTTTGGTTGATTACTAAATACCTGGCAAACTAATACCATTACCATCAGCTTTTGGTGTAATTTGCGGTTTGTGGCATTGTTTGTGTGAGCATGTTAGCATGATGACGCTAACATTTAGCTCAACGCATCGTCTAAAAACAGCCTCACGGAGTTACGAGCATGGCTGTAGACATCCTCTGCTTTAACCTCATGGAATTCTGTGTGGTCTTTCCTGTATGGGGGGCACAGCTTTGAGCCCCCCAAGCATTCATCAACTTTGCATCTTGCTTCAATGCACATCTGTTGCTTTTTAAGACAAAACTGAAAACTCATCTTTTTAAATAAGCTCTCCCCCCAGGCTTTTTAATCTGCATACATAAAATGTGTCTGGCTATCCTTGACGGATCCACTTGTCTTGTTTTCTGTTTTCATTTTGCATACTTGGATTCATTTGTTGACCTTTAATTATGATTTGTACATTGTCCTTGGGTGACGGATTTGAAATTGGCTTTTGAATAAAAAGTCAATTCTTTTTTTCTAAACTGTGGAAATGTTGATGTTTGCATACTTCCGTTCTACGAGACTTTAAAACCGATCATATTTTTTTTTGTGAGGATTTTTGAATTGCAGGAATCTGTCCTCTGTTGCAAGGCAAGATAGTGCCATGCATATAGTTGTCCAAAGTTAGTCTCAAGGACTCCAACACATAGTAACAACATTCAGAGCCGCGCCTGAATACTTTGAAGAAGAAAATGAATACGACTACTTTTTATTTTCTTATCTACAGTAGAAAACATGTGCTTTATTTTTACATACATTTTAGAGAACAGAATTACACTCACTGGAATTAAAAGTTCATTGTGACTCAACATTTTTCTTGCAAAAGGATGCCTTTCCTCCAAATATCCCACCAATGGAAGGTCATCATATGTATAAAACCCACTCAAATAAAAAAAAGGTCAAAATGTCTTCAGGTGCATCATCATGGCCTAAGCTAATTATTCCTGTGACTATATACTTGTCCTGAAAAGTGCTTTATTCAGTTTAATTTCGTTCATGATGAAGAGCAGAAGGCACTTTGCCGACTAGATGATAACAAGAGATGATGTGTTGTAGGGGCTATCCTCTATAGAATTGTGTTAATTAAACGTTGCAGAAAATCTAATAGGATTATTTTCCAGGATTCTATATTTACACAAAGCACGTAGTTTGGCATCAAATGCTATCGCCTAAAGTGGAGGAAAGAGACCTCCACGTCATGCACTGGTGAAACTTCCTAAAGCCTTAGGCAGAGTATCACATAACTTATTGTGGGAGGTTTGGACGCTTTGGTAAAATGCAGAAAGTCAAAGCATATTTTTTTAAATATTTAAATGTTCATCACAATAGCAGAGTTCAGTACAGAAGGGCATTGGCAGATAGGCATCATGACAGACTGAACAATTTCCCCTCCAGCAATCAGTAGTGCACCATAGTAGGTTTAAGGGAAGCAAAAGGCTACAGTGAGAGTTGCACCTTCCACTGAGTTGGGCGTATGTGATTAAATCTTATCATATGCAGAACCTTGTACAAAAGGTTACTGAACAAACTACATGAACATTGGATGTAAATTGGATCTCAGCCTAAGCCTTTCCAAACTCTTAGTCAAGTATAAGAAGAGTCTTTATTTCACTACCTCTTGTTAACAGAAAACTATCACGTAAAAGCTCTACATAAGAGAAAACTATTCCAACGGACTTGGAAAGAAGAGTGTAAAGCTTAAATGACAAGGAGCGGCTTAGGGAGACCAGGCAGGGGACAGTTGGAGGTACAAAAGGGATAATTGAGGGCACGGAGGCGTCTAAGCCACCTGGTTGAAGGAAAATTCTTCCTTTTTAATTCAGTGTACGTCCTTGCTTTGAGAAAGTTTACATTTTGCTGACACACTTACTGATCTGGTGAATGCGGAGACGCAGCCGGATTACAGTCACACAGAGGGAGAAACACAAGTGGCTAGACAACCAGACTGTTTGGTTTGAAAGCATAGCAAAGAAGGGGACATCTGTGCTTGATCTGTGTGTTCAATATATATGCAAGAATAGCACAACAAACGATTACATTATGTCTTGAAATGTACCAGATAAATGCGGTATTAGGAGTGGAGCACAGTTGAATTTCTAGAAGTCCAAGGGCCAGTCTATTGCATCAGAGTGTTTGACACTGAGGGAGGAGTTGAAAAGTTGAGAGCCACAGGCAAGAAGGAATTCCTTTGGCGCATCTTGATGGAATAAGCCATGCACCGAATGTGCTTCTGTGTTTGACCAGCACTTCATGGAGTGGGCGGCAGACATTGTCCAACATAGCACATAGCTAGGACCGCATTCGTCTTCCTGAAACCGCCTTCAGGGAGTCCAGCTCCACCCCTACGACGAGACTGGCCTCGTTGAGTCCGTTGGCATCCATTACCCTCAACCTGCTGCCCCAGCTCATAACAGCAAACCTGACTTATAAAACCTTGTTAGCATTGTCCTGCAGATGCTGAGGGACCTCAGAAAAATGGAGTTGCTCTAGCCCTCCTTGTAGGGCTTTAACACAAAAAGGGTTTATTGGATGTGTACAAAACAGAGTCAAACCATGATCTTTGACCACCAACCCAACTGATGTCTCGGGGAAGAGAAAGAGAAAGAAAGAGAAAGAGAAAGAGAGAGAGCTCAACTCCAAGGGCCTCTTAAGTGAGTGCCACTAATGAGCACAGGTGTCCCCACTCCCCCTGAGGACTCTCTGCCACGCCCACCTGTACACCCGCACGGACAACGGATAGTGGCAGAGAGGGTTGTCACATTGATATGCTTTGAATTGCATATAAAGCGTATTTAGGCCCCATTTATACGGGGTGAAAACGCATATATATGTTCATGCGGTTTGGCCTTTCATTTACACGAAAACGGAGGTTTTGTGTTTGCGTGTGCATGAGGTCAAGCGGAGTTTTAGGTCCTCAAACGTCACCGTATGCGACTAAAATTGCATCACGTCATGTATGAGCGTCCTCTGTACAGGTTTGTCATAGTTATGACGGCGCTCGGTGGCTTATTCATGCGGGTTCATGTAAACAGAAAATGATCTTGTGTGTACGATGTTATTTTTGAAAACAGAGGGGCAGAAATATTTGTCTCTGTAAATACCCGGCTATGTTCAAATGGGGCCTAAGTGTTTAGTTTCTGGTTGTGAAATTTTTCTTAAACAAATTATTCACTACTGAAGTTGACCATAAAATGAACACATTTAAGGATACTTGTCGTTGAATGCATTTAGTCATCCGTTTTCTTTTTCTTTCTTGTTTTATTATTTATTTGGGATGGTAGTGTTGGTCAGTGGGCAGATCTAATATTTTGTTTCAGACCAAACGGAAACTACAAGTTGCTTTGCTCCTAAATCCAGTACAGACATGCATTGCTCCCAGATGATACATACAAATTACTTTGGTGAGTCTCAGACTTTTCCTCTACCACCATGAACTGACTATTTGTTCTTTTTAGTGTAATGTCTCAACACATATTGATTGGATGGCCATGACATTTGTTTCAGACTTTCATTTACCCATTTGGCTGAATTTTAGTCACTTTGGTTATCACTTCTTCATGTACACTTTTGAATTTGTCCAATACTTTGTCAACAAATACATGCAAATCTAATGGCATCCGCATCAGTCCTAGCTGTGTTAAGTGCTTATTAGCAAATGTTAGAACTCTATACTAAATCAATACCTGACCAGTATGTTATCCTGGTCACTGTGAGCAGGTTTGCCAAGTAGTCTGAAGAATTGTTTTTCTATTTGTTCTCTTTCTTCCACTTTCGTAAACTCTCCGTAAACACGAGGAGGTGAGGATTATTGACACGAAATGATCAAACACCCAATGATGATAATTATCCCAACATGGGCCCAATTTAATTTTCTTTTCGGGATTTCTGGAGGATACCAGAAGTTATTCAGCTAAGTTCATTTCCAACAACAATAGAGGGGAAAAATAGCTCAGATGGAAAAAGAATTTATTCAAAACATTATTCCATTTCAGAGAATTTGAATGATAATTTATGCTTTTCTTCGAATCCTGTGCAAATAGTGTGTGTCCCAAAGTAAAGCAAGCTCTTTCATGAGGAACATTCCACTGCCGGAGATGGATGACTTGTCAAATACAGCGAACCCGTCTTTGAACTATGGCCAAGACCCCATCGGGTTTTACATGAAAGTACAGAACAAAACCCACAACTCTTCATCCTTTCTGTTTTTGTCCCCATTGCCCCTCCCTGACTGGCTCCTGACAGCCTTCATGTCGTAGCTGGGCTGGAGCAACTAAATCCATCATCCCTCTCCAACTCTGCCACTGCGGCTGTCTGATCAATGATACCACTAATAATAACTGCCACGCTGTCACCTCTGTCTCATCATCCCAACTGGCACGGCCAGGGGCAGCTCTCTGCAGATTGCCTCCACAGATTAGGACTCCATTAGAGAAACTATTTACCCACCTTTCCTCCCCTCGGGCTTCCCTTCACTTTGTTTGGTCACCAAAAGACCCTATGGAGGACATTATAACCTTTTTCAAAGTGAGAAATAGCTACTTTGTGTATACTGCTCCAGAGGCATCTTATAAATCTGGACTTAGGAGTTCTGTTTCAAGGTAACGCTACAGTGAGGATTGTAATAAAGTATCAACTATGGAGCTCATGGCAAGAAATTGCATCCAGCATTTCTCTCTGTGGGGGCCATTTATCTTTTTACCATCACACACCTGCATGGCATCATCCACGCTTTCAGTTAAAGGTTAGCTTGAAACAAGGCCACCGAGTTCCCCTTCTCTCTGCGATAAATATGCAGAAACACCCTTTGGTTTTCAGGAAAGAGTAATATACATGGATATAGATCTTGTGTAAACGTCTTTTTTCCTGAAATTATTACCAAGGCATGGCTGAACTCACCCATCCAGGCTTCTCCAATGCCATGACGTAAGGAAGGAGTCCCGTAAATCACCAGCCCCAGCACCACAGCCCATTACAGCACTCACTTAAACCAATCATTAGAAAAAGAAGACCCATTGCATCCTTGCCCTCGTCTTCCATTATAAACTCCATATTAATCATCCACTTCTTTCTAGAAGGAGCAAAGAAGAACAAAGGTCCTCATTTACTCCCAAAACAAAAGAACAAGGATGTTTTGGCGTTTTATCTGCATGAGTAAGCTAGTTGGAGCCATGGCGCTTGAAAGCACTGCTGCTCAGAATATAAACTGATGTATTATGTTGCTAAGAAACCTAAATATGAGTGGACATATGTAACTTTGGGAATGATGAAGGTTCTCACTAGCTACTTTAATTAAGCGCAATGAGCCTTGTAAATCCAATATTCATCCAATAGGGAATGATTTGCAAAAGAAAGGCTTCCATTACACAATAGAAAATTGGTATTTAAGAAGATACACAGGATCTATTATGATAATGTTACTCCCCTGTCTCTCAAATTCCCAAAAGGGAATAAAAGTGTTGAATTTTCAATGCCAATCGGCCTTTACGAGCAGAGAGAAATTACGAGAGTGAATCTCGTCTCTGGCAGTCCATTATCAGACCAGCTTCTCTCCAGGTAATTTCACTGGCAAGCGACTAGTCCCGATAGACAGAATGGAAAAGAAAAATGTCATATTTCCTCCACCACTCTTTAATTCATGAGTCCTCTGCCTTATCAGACCACTGGAGTCCTGACCTGTTTTACTTTCTGCCGGCGTCCATTGTGTGTGTGGGTGTCCTTCCCCCTGAAGACTTCCATTTTTCCCTTCCCCAACACTGAGCGGGCCAAAGTTCCCTTGCTTCCCCCAAGGGACTGATAACACCTCACATATACTGAGTCAAGAGGATTGGGTGGGATAAGGCTTTCAGAATTCAGAATTGGCTTTCCCTAAATTTGATTAGCATTTCATGGTGCTCCATTTTCTCGCTGTGCACCAAGGGCAAGCAGTGGGATTATGCAGTCTACTTCACACATGCCAGATGTGCATCAAAATAACATTAAGAAAAATACTTAGCATTTATTTTAAACTGCTGGGGGCCTTGTAAGGTGTTGTCATCCACTGGGCCATTCAAGGAGTACCAGGCCATTCGACTTCAAAGGACATTTTGGTTTATTACGTCTTGGTCTCAATTGCGCAGGTTTGGTCATCATTTACATTGGCAATAAAAACGTTGTAGTCACAAGGATAATCGCTGAGATATGTGCAATACTGCTAAAAAAAAAAAGTCCTGTGGGGACTGTGGGGAAACAGAAACAGTCAGACCATCATGTGCTGATCATGGAGAGCTCAAGTTATTTTGAAAAGAAGCATGATAAAATACAAGCTAAACTGTCCTTTGTAAACATGCATTTGATTGCTGTACTGTGCCGTCTGATTGGGTGACTTCTCTGTCCTACATAATGTCTCCAATCATCCAAATGACACAAAGTGGGTTTGTGTTAATGAATCTTCATGTAAAGATAATATCCCTGTCTTTGATTGGGTTAATTGCACTGTGATTGAATCTAATCAAATAAGAGGAGAGCAGTTGAAACATAATTAAGAAGAGGATTAGATTGTGGATGGGCTTTTAGTTAAACCCATAAGTCACAAAATTGATCAGGGAGGATGGACAAAAAACGCCGCCTGCCAAGGAAGGAAATGATAGATCACAGGTCATATTGATCACTCTGTCCTGCAGTCATATTCACTTTAAAGCAATCAAAACTTGTGGGTTTGTCATAACTTTTGACCTGTTGGTAAATCAATCTAGTTTTCAATGTGCATCAGAAGAGGAGTGAGAACCATCAGTTTACATCGGTTTATAGAGGGAGCAATATTTTAAATACAATTCATGTTATTTATTCAGACAGAAACATGCAGTCGAATTGCGCGAGTAGAGCCGTCTAGATATTTCACCAATATTGAAGGCTGCTTGTGTGGAAAATGGCAAGAGTGGGGTATTACCTGAATACCACTTTCCATCAATCATAGCAGGCAGACTAATGTCTAAAACGAGGGAGGCACAGCTGACAATACTGAACCCATCTGTCTTGTCCTTCATTATGGTCATTTTCTATTTGCATTGATTGGCTACAGAAAATGAATGTGAGCTGTGAGAGAAAAGATTTATGAAAACAAATGGTGAAAAAGAAAGAAGAGATTTTGTGTTTGTGTGTGAGCGGGTGAAGGAGAGGTGGAGAGTGGACAAAGGCAGAGAGAGGTTAGAAAAACGAACACTCACAGTAATAGAGGTGGAAGACAGACAGCAAAGGCATGTTGGGATTAGGGGAAAACAAAAGAGTGAGACAAAGTCTGAGTTTTGGATTGAAAGAGAATGAAACACCCACTCGCAGCCAGATAATGACCCAGGTTAAGCACAGGTTTGGCCCTCGTCCAGCAGCTCCTGGTCAAAGGGAGGTCAAGCAGGCCACATCCATCAGCAAAGAAACGCAGGATAGACTCTTAACTGGCCTGGTTCCTCCCCTTCCAGCCACTACAGAGTGATGACGGCCTTGTCTGAGATAAAGGCCGATCCATTGGTCTGATTTGTGGCCAGCGGGGCAATTTCAATACCCGTCTTTGGCTTGATAGATGAGACCCCTGTTTGATAAAGGGCCAATTGGCTATGGGGCCAATAGGGATAAAATTGCAGCAGTCGCCTTTATTTTGTCCTCTCTTCAATCCAAAGCAAAACAGCGCTGGAGGGAAATAATGCAAAGCAGGCACAGTGAAAACAGCTGGGTGGAATATTGCTCTTTAGACTACTGGCAGAGACTAAGGCTGTCTTTGATCATGAGCATGCATCCTGTTTCTTTAAATAGCAGCAGCCACATTTTAGTGATGTCAGAAAAGAACAACATTGGGAATGGAGCAGGCTGAAGGAACAGTACACATGGAATATTAACTATCCCGATCAATAGGCCCAATTCAGCTCCAGAAAAGCTCCAAAAAAAACAAAACAGGAATAAGAACCAGCGCGGCCGCCTGTCGATCCCCCCTCCAGACTTGAGCTTGCACAGGATAACTGTTAATGACAAGCGGAAAGAAGCGTCGCACTCAGCTGCCAATCAAAAATCTGCAGACTTTACAGGTCACATAATGATTGGTTTAATGGGAGAAGAGGGAAGCAAACAGGGTAGTTCATTTATTTGTACTGTACATCTGGGATTCCCAACCTTTGTTTTTCCAAAATCGGAGTCAGACAAACTAAAAGAACCTCAGTACCTTTTAACGGATACATATTAATGTGGCTATTATTTAAATATCAGTGTTGTAAATGTAGAAACAACTAAACTGTCAATGTTTGCATTCATACTACTACCTTTTGGAGTTGCTGAAGTTGGATTATGCAACCATATATCCATTACTTCAAACTAACTTTTGTTTATTGATTTATTTACGTATTTAATCCATTATTTTGAGCTGAATACTTCCACTATTTCTCCATAGCCTTTAGCTATTCTACCTGTAATCATTGTATTTAATTCAATTCTTTATTCATTACTTCCACTGCTTGTTTGCTACGTGTCACACATTCTCAATGATGCTTTGTCCAGGTGTTGTAGCTGACTCAATAGGTGGATATAATGTTTTCAATCAAGTCATAATTTTATTAAATGAGTTGAGCTACTCTAAAAATCTTTCCCACATACTCCCTGGCAACTACATTAAGAATCACTGTTGTACATGATTTGGGTTTAACCAAAAGAAGGGAGTGCAGTGATTGGATAGATTGCATAAAAAAAGAAAATGTAGTGTGTGAACAATCACACATCTTTGAATAAAGTGACGGGCAAGAGGCCGCTTAGATATAAAAGCCATGTAAGAAGTATCAAACCAGTACAGGAATCAAATGGGATTAGAATTTTTTAGTATACTTTCGGTATAAAATGTTTGATTTTCGTTGATGTTTGGACAAACCTTGAGAATACATTAAATACAGACATATTGCAAGAGGCAAAACACAATTACACCAACATTGCTCTGATTGCACCACCTGTGTTCATTGCAGTCATGTCGGGGAGCAATAAATCAAAATTCTGCTCCTCAGACAGAGCTCATCAGTAACCTTGTTTCTGCCTCTCGTGTCTCATTGTACGTAAGAATTTCGCTTGGGTGCGCCCCAAAACATCAATGATAAATTGATTTCAGGAGTTGGTCATTGAGCCTATTTGGAAGCAAATAACTCTGGCGTACACAGAGAACTGCTTTTCACAAAAGAAAAGTATATACAGTGAAGTACTTCAGACCAATCATTACCCACTGAGACAAAACATCTTCTATAATATTCTCCGTTAACAAGGATTTGATTTAAAACACTGGAATAAATTGTACGTCTCCCATTCAAAATGAATGGCACTTGAATGTGCACTCCATATCAAGAGCTTTTCTCCTCAAACCCAGATGTGATACAACATAATCACACTTTTCCCAAAAGTAGATTAAAGTCTAATGGGGGATATTAAAACTCAGCTTCTCGTTCAACCTGTTTGTGTGTGTGTGAATGATCTCTGCTGGATGTTGTGTTATCCAGGCCAATCTTGTTCTCATCCTTGTTAATCAATTCTGTTTTTTTCCCTCTGTGTCATGGCTTGTTGTGTTATCCGTAATAGGAACATTGATGAACATTGAACACATGAAGCCTCTTATTCACAGCCACCAACTGGGAGGACAATCAGGACAGCTATTCCTGGTCATAAGCCTGAGGGGGCCCTCTGCCTATTACTTTACTAACTAGACAATGCTCAGCGATGGGGCAATTGGGTTTTATAAGCACAAAGCAGGATGTATTGTCCCGGTTTTCCCCTCCATGTACTTACAGTGGCAGTTTTAAAGGTCCTGCACTAAAATGTCAACAGACAACAAAAAAACACATCAGAGGTCTAATTTGCATACAAAGTGGGTTTTTCATGTGTTTTCACTGGGCATTGTTATGTGTTATATTTTCCCATAATCTATCATTTATTTTCAATCAAAAAGTCAAACATCAGTTATGATTTGTATTTATTACAAGATAGACTGAGCAGTAATCATGTTGAACAACATGTTTGGCTGGAAACAGCTTAAATTGAAGCGCAGATCCCATTCAATCCAACTCAGATTGGTTAAATGGAAGAGACCAACAGTGGTCTAGGTGTAGAGATTTTTAAAAAAAAAAATACAAATTATAGTATTCTATTTTATCCCTTTGAGTAAAACAAAAACATCTTGCCTCGGACAGATGTTTTTCTTTAAAGATATTTGTGAATATTAGGGAAACCACTGCACACATCTGTTATAACTCTGCCCTCATGCGAACAGGCAGAGGGTGTTGGAACCCCGACTGGGTTGTGTCAGCTCTACAGTCACAAAATCAGATTTACTTACCAGCTATTTATTAATCATGTTGACCGGCCCACTAATTTCCGGTCGAACCAGGAGACCCCGGCGATGTTTTTGAGGGATGAGTGCATTTAAATCAAAGCAGGATGTAATCAGCCATGCAGGGTGTTGAGCTGTCCCCGGGGGATTTAATACTCCACTATTTAAAGCAGGGCGTATGAAAATAAAACACACAAATAGGCAAGAGCTGTCAAAACATTAAACTAAAACCTAAACATTTCTGATTTCACCAATTTAATTCTGGTTAGTTGCAATTATATGCAATTATTTATATATATATATATATATATATATATATATATATATATATATATATATATATATATATATATATATAGAGAGAGAGAGAGAGAGAGAGAGAGAGAGAGAGAGAGATTTTTTTCATATAAATCTATACTTTTATCATAAAAATGATTCTTCTTTCAAACTTTTTATTTCCTCTTATCTAGCAATGCCCCTTTTACTTTTGATCCTTCTTATACAGTTTGACAGTTTGAGCCTGAAGACTAAGCCTGAAGTCTAAAACGCTGCTGTTGTTCCCTCTAGAGTAATCACACACAGAGTGAATTGTTTTTGTCAAAAGATAATGAGCCCGTAAGCCCTGATCTTTGGTGAATCATCCTAATGTACAGTCTACGTTTTCAGAATAACGGGAGAGTCTATGTCCTGTGAAAGCTATTGTGCAACTGCAAGATAACTGCTGCGAGTCCCCAGATGATCAGAAAGGATGTTGGACAGGAAAAGTGAACATTCTTATCTCACACATTTACTCTACAGGAATCACCGCAGCTCTCTGGTGTGTTTGTCTTGCAAGATTGTAGAGAAAATTGCTTGCTCAGCAACCTTCTTCAGATATAAAAAATAAAATAGGTAAACTGTCAAACAATTCAAACCACCAAAGTTGCAGTTTGTAATCTTAAACTCATCCATATTTGAAGCCTTGTATTTAAAATGTGTGTCACACTGCCATCTATTGAAAGGTAGTCTACCTCCAGTGCGTGTGCTCCACTGGACCGTATGAAGTGAACATAAATCCATTTGTCTTTCTACTCCCCATTCTCTTCTTCTTCTTATTCATCTGTATACATCACAATTCTACATCATGTGTTGTTTTCATGTCACAACAGCTTTGTAATTATTATTTTTATTATTCACTCTTTTATTTTGAAGTCAATCCTGAGGCAATTACAGATATGGTGATATAAAACATTTCTGTTGCCTATTCGCAGACCTATTTGTTTTCTTTGCTCGCAGTCGAGTGGTGAGGTGGGCTACATGCAATCAACTATAATGAATGCAATAACGAATTTGACATTTACAATATGTCAAATTGCCCATAGAAAGGAAATTGAAGATCTTAAATAAACCACGTTAGAAACGGTAAACCGCAAATGAGCCAATGTGCTGTTGTTAAAAACAGGTGTTTTTTTTTCATATTTCATAAAGATGTTGGTGTTTACTTGAGTCCATACAAAGTAGCTCAGCTTAATTAATGTCTGCCATATTTGCTGTGATCAAATCTATATTGAGCTTATATTATATTAAATATTATGTTAAAGAAGGTCTTGTGTGGACCTCTTGGGAATGAAAATAGTATGGTTATACTTTGATATGAATAAGACTTTTTGTCAATATGATGTTCACTAGTTTTTCTAAAAATCACACTGTAATACGTTTCCTGAGATAGATGTGAAATCGACTTTTTGCCGGCCAGTTATTGACCGAAATAACGATATCTCATGAGTGTATTGTATATTATATAAAAGAAAGGGAAAGAGGAGGTAGTTGAGTCAAAGCTGCAATGTCTCTCACGGTGGAGCATTCAAACACACAATACAATAGGAGCGTATTTTTCCCTTCCCTTTCCCTCTGTGAGCCCAGTGATGAAATGTCTCACATTAGAAGTGAGTTCTTTGGGTCCTCGGCAAGACAAAAAGCAACGAACGGAAGTTTAAATCAAATGTTCTTATTCCAACCATTCAAGCGCTGAAATCACTAAATTCCATGTGTTAATGTGTTTCATAACCTCGTAACTTAAGAAATGATTACATTAAAGTAATTTAAACATGTTTCATTCTAAACAATGGCCACTGGTTCAATACATTCAGATCTCATGAATAATGGCAAAGGAATTAGTCTTCTTTGATCGCCTTTTTCTAGGAATGTAGTTTTCTCGACTGAAGCACACTTTGATGTTGTTTCAGAAACAGTCATGCCATTAATTGAGACTCCTGAGCAAAGAAACTGCAGCATTTGTGGATGTACCTAACGAACACTGCGGAAAGGTCAAAGAGTCACTCAATCAATCAATCAATAGCTGCTGATGCTTGAATTTCATGGCGATAGCTCCGACATATTTTCTGTCACGGATTGCAAATAAACAAATGGATGTAGGCACACAATTTCTGTTCCGTTGAGATTTAAATCTATTCATCACTTCACTTGGTTTCCTAAATAATAAGGTGCAAAGTTCAAAATCCCCATTGCACTAGGGGAAAAACACTGTTGGTTCCAGGCTGCAAATTGTTGTGATCCTTTTCTTACAACTGTCACAGTCGCAAGAGAGCCAGTAGTCCCGCTAAGAGTTACTTAAATCTGCTAATTGCTTTAGCACCATCACAATAGCTTACTACTAGCTTGCTGTTTCGCAGTTTCACGACTAGTAGAACATATCGCTAATAGAAATCAGCAAACATTAAAGTACCAGCTGACGCAATAGCATCTTTCCACACACACACAGATTCAACAAGTCAACAAGATGAGCAGCGGACTGTGTGAAACAAGATGCTTACAAGACAAGTGAATGAGTATGTATGAATGACTGAAGGGACATTGTCAGCACATTGGCCGAACAATTTCCAAACAAATCTTATTGGATCACTGTCGGCATTAACAAACTTAGAGAAACAAGCCATCAGGCGCATGTGGACAGGATTTGTTAATTAAGTTCACTCTAAAACAAATTTAAAAAACAGCACACACGGTCAAATGCACAGGTGAGACCTTAGTTTGTGCATAAACTTGAGAATCTCGTTAAGCTTTGATCATATTTTCACATTGAGTAGCAATTGAGTCAGCAAATCCTGGTCCACCTGGACTACATTACATAAACAGCAGTGCCCATGGCTCAAACTTGTGTTTGACTTAAATTCCTTGTAACATTACAGCATTACTATCTGAGTTCAGAGAGCCCAGCTCTCCATGTGCATCTGACAAACTCTTATGTTCAGACTGTAGTGAAAAGAAAAGACAGTACAGGTCTAAGATCATAACAACATTAATTAGTCTGTGAGATAAATCTAATCCCTAAGCAGGGAGTATGTGACATTTAGCTCCATGGTATCCAGGTTGCACATGCCTGACCAAAATGCTGTGTTTTTTTAAGGAAATAATGACCCTAGTTCTGACAAGATCTTTAACCAGGCTGAAACTAACATCAATAATTCATTTAATTCCTCACAGCCAGTCACAATCTCCCACTTGATCTTTTCTCTCATCAGACCTTCATGACATTTTAGAGAAAATACGGTGATTATATAGCTGATTTCCTGATGTCTTTCTTCTAAAGGTGCAGTTCAATCTAAGGTTAGTGTGTACTTTTCACTTCCCTTTTGAAGGGGTCTAATCTTCCATTTCATAGTTAATTCTCAAGGAAAGAGTTGTGAGTCAGCAACTTATTCCTTTTCTCCTTTTGAAGAGTATCAATTGTATACTCCAATGTGGTTTCGATCTCAGAACGGCAATGAGACAGCTCTAATCAATGGAACAAATTACCTGCTATTAGCCACTGGCTAGGGATCTGTGTCTCTTCCTTCTCTGCTTTCAGTGCTTATGTGCACAGAAAGGCAAACACATGCAACCTTTTGAACATCATGAGCTATATCACTGCTTAATGATTTACGCAGCATGTAGCAGCATAACTGCGTTATACAAATGAGACAATTCACTAAGTATAGCTTTTCTGTCTTGTGCCAGTGCTATTGTTAGCACTCAAAGTTCCATCCATCCATTTCATTTTATTTCTACAGGGTTGAGTTGTAAGCTTGTCAATGTTTCCAACTCTGCCTGGTGCTCTGAGGGGCATCCCAAGCCAGATCCCCAGGGTCTCCTAGTTGGACGTGCCTGGAAAATCTCCAAAATGACCAGAACTGTCGGAGCATCCACCCTAACTTCCTCTGGATGTCTGAGCTTCTTACCCTATTTCTCAGGGTGAGCCCAAGCACACTAAAGAAATTCTGTATAGCTGCTTGGACCGCAATCTCATTCTTCTGGTTACTACCCAAAGCTCAAAGACGTTGGGTAGGTAAAGGTTAGAACCTCCTCTGTTTATCTTAATGTTGCCTGATGTGGCAAGGATCATATGCAAAAAAGCTTTTTGAAAAACAGAAGGTGACAACAGGATCTGTGGGTGTGCGTGGAAATACCTCAAGACCAACGCACGTAGAAACTCCCCCTGATACATATTTGATAAGAACACTGTCTTTTCTCTACATTTATCATGAGTGCCTGTGGGCAAAAAACAATGTCAGTCAGTTAGAGAGCTGAGGTGACTGGAGTGCTGGTTGAAGCAAAAGAGCTGTTCCTGGAAGATCAAATGTGGAGGAGAGGAGATACAGGGGGCTTTGTCAGGGGACATGAGACGTATCTCCAGTAAGTCAGGGTGCAAATGACTTCAAGAGAATGACATAGTATGTGATATGTATTGCTGCGAATTGGAAAGACATATAAAAGATGTATTGATATTTCTGGGGATAAACTGGTCCTTTTACAGTTTTGTTGCACTGTGTTATGGAGGAAGATGGCTTGTGATAATGCAGATGGTGAAAATGAATAAAGTCCAGAGGGCTGTGAGAAAATATCCAGTAGAATACATAATGATAAGAGGTTAAGAACAGTGACCTGAAAATTATAATTACATTTTCTAAATTGTTGGTGTTGGTCAGAGATGGGTATTAGAATACAAGTATTATAAAATGGGGACATGATTACCACATGGGACAGAGCAAACTGACATATTTCCATCAAAGTCAGAAGTCGTGGGTAAATATTAATAGCTGACCAGTAAAATGTTGAGGGAACCCAACATCTGATGAATTAGAAAAGCTCCAATCCTTTGCTGGACACGCAAAGACCAATATGGAGCAGTTTGGTTCAGAAACATTATATGAGGTTTCATTTCTCTAAAAGTATGTTTTGAAACGCGCAGGAGACCGGACAAGCTATAAAAGAAGACAGACATGAGAGAATAAAACACCAATTTGTGACTTACATGCTACAACATGAGCTTGGGGTTCACCCAGAGAAACCAAAGGTAAATAAGAAAAGGGCAGCTCTGTGTCAGGAGGTGGAAATGAAACGTCACACAGCCTGCTGGCCAGGCATTAGAACAGTATGATCAAATCCTAAAAAGGTCTATCAGTACTGGGGAAGATAAGAAAGAGTGATTGTGGAAAGTCTGTGTGATGATGAGGTTCAAAAAGTCAAAATGAGAAGTGAGAATTGCACCTGCAGATTTTCACAGTGAGATTTCTAGTGCAAATGGTTATTTAGGGAAGTGATTGCTAGTTTTTGCCAGAGTAAGAAAAGTAACATCATTAGATGTATTTTCTTCAGCAGATGCACTAAGAGCACTGCGAGGAGATCATCTTTGGTCGGGCCTAAAAAGGTTTTTGAGCTTTTAGTGGCTCTAGATTGAATGGATACAGGGAGTGCTTGGTGTTTTTCCAGATTGGAGCATGAGTAGGCTATGGTGTTGCTGGTGTGGCAGGTATGGAATAGAGTGCGATGATGTGGATTTGAAGCTGCCTTGGAGATATCTGAAAGCGGTAAATAGGAGAAGAAGCAACTAGGAGATGCCAGAAGGAGTGGGGCAAGGAGAGTATAAGGCATGCCACTGTTTCAGCAGGGGACACATTCTGTAGGTAAGTGATTAGGCAATAAAGATAATTAAGACTCAGACACTGTTTTATTAGCAAGAGTTGAGCTCAGGGATTTGCTCCCATTTAGACACAACAGCAATCTCAAACGTTGCTGTTGGTCAGTAACACATGCGTTTTATAGTTGGCAATCTAATTCATAGCAAAGTTGCTTGTTATAATGTAGGTCAGATATCTGTGCAGAAAAGGCCATAGTCACACATTTCAAATAAATTACATTTTGCATAAATTTGATTTATTCAGTATTGTTCAACATATTTGCTGTAAGGTTATTTCCCACATGATTGTACCAATGCTGTTAAAGCCTTCTTCACGTTGCCAGGATTATAGCTGAAGTGAGAAAAACCGGAATCATTCGGTAGTTTTAACTTTTCACCTCTTACTGTATTTTCTCCCTGAGTCTACACCTCGGGGTGCAAAAAGAGAACGTGTAGTATTCATTACAAACGGTTGGCGGCGGTGATGCACCAATGAGGCGATTGTCTTCTGCGAAGCTACACGAAGAAGAAAATGCAGTATGAGAGCATAATTAGCCCTCAATTTTACCTGACAGGAAACACATTTTTAACCTATGTGAGCAATACATTCAAAATAATATACCAAAGGTAACTACCATGTATATTAGCCATGGCTCTTAGTGTGACACTAAGATGGAATAATTTGGTTAAACTCATCAAGAACCGACCAAACCCTGGAAGAAAGACTTGCCTGACCGGTGAAGCTGAGGAAATAAAACCTCCCCTCAATTTCGCACCATCTTTTTTTTTTTTTTGACTCATGTTATTTATTGGTTTTGACCATAGAGGCAGATGTGAAAACGTGGACGGCGTTAGCTTCATTCTCTGCCCAATGTTTAATTTATTCGCGTTAACAGTTTGACAGTTAATTAGCGTTAATCAATACAAGCAACGGAGTTGGGAAACGCAACGTTATAGCTATAAAATGACGGAACGCTCCTCGTTGTTGCTCCGTAAACAATTAGCAGGTAAGTTTGCTAACTTGCTACTGGACCTTATTTCACTGCACGCGAGGCTCTAGTCGCACCAGAGCCACCGCTGCGATCAACTTGAACCTTTTATTTGGACAGTTTATGTTCTTCCGTACGGATACAGCGAGGCACAACCAGGCTGAAGTGCACGTGTAACGTTACAGACGTAGCAGACAGCTGGGACAGGGCATGACTCAGGCTAGTTGTTGCCCAATAACCAGTGACACAGACACTGCGTACGTTGGATATTCAGCTAACTAAGCATTGCTAGGTTGACAGCAGGGCCACTAATTGAACTCTCCTCATGCTAATGCCAATACATTGGTATTACATTCAAACTCATTTAGCCTTACGCTTTTATCCAAAGCGACAAAAAGTGCATTCAGCCATTAATACAAACTCACAACAACAGGAATCAAGACAGTACAATTTATTCAAGAAAGTTAACCTACAAAGTGCTACTACGATTTTACTTTCTGTATTGAAGGAACAGTTCAGATAAGAAAGACAGGACAGACATAACAATCTAGTAGACCTAATACAGCATATATAGCAGTAATGTTGCAGAGAAATCTCTTTTAAAGAATGTCCTCAGCCAGGATCCAAGGAGGCCAGCAGTCTGAGGTCTCACAGGTAGAGATGCACGCGAATGAAGCATAACAGCCAGCTTGGTCAACTTTCTACTTATGTTGACGTAGTTAGTGACTAAAACCTGAGTTTCAACTGCTTCCGTCCACATTACATCAGGCTGATTGCAACTTACATTCCAGAGCTCAACAAGAACCCAGTGGAAGGCTTCTCTGCCGGTCTCGTTGATGATGATGACATCTATCAGTGGGAAGTGGTTGTCATTGGACCTCAAGACACGATATTGTGAGAGAAATCACTTTGCCAGAAGACTTACTTTCACTCCTAAACCCCTCTGTACACATTAACGCCACCCTTTTTGTCTTCTGTAGTGAAGGAGGTTTCTTCAAAGCCACCCTAACTTTCCCTCGTGACTATCCTCTGAGGCCTCCCAAGATGAAGTTTGTCACAGAAATCTGGCATCCAAATGGTGAGGACTAACTTACCAGGCTTCTGTTGCTCTCATTAATCTGAATCGAAGAAAGTAATCAATCCATTTTAGTCTGCAGCTGGTGTGAAAACGAATAGTCGGGCAGCCTTTGGAAACATAACCGTAAAAATATAACATTGGATTATGTTATTTAGTATCTGCTATAATGTACATGTGGACACATTTTCCGTGTTGGTAGCCTCTAGTTGCCTTGAGGGTTTTAGTTTGCAGTTCTGTGCTAAAGATCCCTCGACAAGAGTCTCCTGCTGTAAATAGGGTCACAATTAAATGTGTTAGGTTACACTTTTTGCAGAGCTGCAGTGTAGAACCTGATCTTCTGCTTTAGTACAAATGTGTCAGTGAGGCTGAACATTAAGGCCCAAATCTATAATCCTGTTAGAGGTCATTTCATATCTCGAAAACAATATACACATTGTTACTGCTGGTAATGGCACTGCACCATTTTGAGTTATAAACATAACTCAAACTGTATTAAACATATTATGTTTTCCTTTTAGTCTCATCAACAAAGTTGATATCACAATATAGCACATTTTATGCTTATTCATTAGACAGTCAATGTGAAATAACCACATAGTAAAATGTGTGAATAAAATACTTGACAAAGTAATCTGAGTACAAAAAAAAAATTAGGTAAAATTATAAAGAAAAAAATAATCAACACATAATATAATATTTTCTTCTATACGCTGAATAATACATACACATAAATGGAGTCAGATTAAGACTGATTTTGATTTAACCACACTGAGCAGAATTCTGATCAATTCAGGTTCTTTGAAAACGTTATCCCACGTATTGATTTTATCACTATGTGCTTCCGTTAAAATTGTCAGATTGAATTATCTGCCAGCTCTGTGTGTTCCTGTATGTCTACCAGTGGCAAAAAATGGAGATGTCTGCATCTCCATCCTGCATGAACCTGGCGAGGACAAGTATGGCTATGAGAAGCCCGAGGAGCGCTGGCTGCCAATCCATACAGTTGAGACCATCATGATCAGTGTTATCTCCATGTTGGCGGACCCCAATGGAGACTCTCCCGCCAACGTAGACGCAGCTGTAAGTGCCCACTGTCTCTCCTAAGATCGCTCTCAAAGCTGGGGTCAGTTTGTAGACTTTCCTTTTTTTTCACTGCCTGTTATGGCCAAGTTAAGTCTTTGTTGGGTTAAAATGTGTTATCGCTTTATTCAGAGGGACTGCCTCGAGACAGAAAAAAACAACAGTTCAAACTCAAGTTGTAAATGCTGTGTTGGGACCTTTTTTTGAGCAAAATGTCTGGCCAAGAATTAAGTAGAAAGAACAGACATGGGGAGGTAATAATCACTCTAAAGTGATTGTTGATAGTTTGTGTTCGATCCTGCAGAAAGAGTGGCGGGAGGATCCGAGAGGAGTTTTTAAGAAGAAGGTGGCCCGCTGTGTGCGGAGGAGTCAAGAGATGGCGTATGACTAAGGCCTTACTCGCGCCGCCAACACAGTAAGTAGCACTGCCGGTCAGGATTCATCGTAGTGTGATCGCGCACAGTTGAGTTACTGATGGTGCTCATCGAGCTGATGTTTTTCCGTGTGAAACCAGACCAGCTTAGTGCCGTAAGTTTACACAACATTAAACAACAACAATGATGACCAAACCTCCACCTTTTTTTTGTTTCAGATTGGAACTGGAGAGGTGATTTGACAACTGGTTACACTTTGGCTCGATGACCATGGGACCCTCAACAAAAAAGACTCGCAGGAACAGTTTAAAAATTCATATTTCTCTACTAATTTTGCAGTTTGAGGGATGATATTTATTAATTTTGCTGACTGGCATCATGAGTTAAATTGTCCACCATCAATTTCACCAGACACTTACTGGTTAAGAATCCACATTTTGCTCACAGGAAGAATAATTACACAGCCTCTAATGTACATACGCGTCAGATTTTTAGGAGGAATCCTCGTTGATAAATGCAACATTTTGTTATTTAGTTTACATTTATATTGACCTATTTATTTAGAGTGAGGCTGTTTTAAGATGCATATCATTTGTTATGGAGGTTTTTGTTTATTTTCAACCTGCCACACTGAGCCATTCAGTCCACAGCTATTTTAGTCAAATATGCAATTTTGCAATATTTACAGTCACACTGGCTCTCATTTCCTGCACACCCTAATGATGGGCAAACTTATCACCCAGCGCTGCCTTAACGTGGACTGCCAGCAAAGGAAACGTATATCTTCAATAAAGACTGCATCTGGAGGCCGGTTTAGAATCCAGAAAAAAGCAACTTGTGGGCAAACCAAAGAGAATACACACCAATAAATATATATATATATATATATATATATTTTAACAAACATGCTACATTTTTTTACTTGTGTAAATATAAACTGTTTGTCCTTGTTTTGATAAACTGTCAATACGCTTTTGAACACTGCACGTGTACAGAGAAAATGCATTCACCTTGCCTCTGGGAGAGGCAGGATGTTAATATTGTATAGTAGCGCTACAAATGGGCCTTTTTGACATGTCGCAGGAGATGCACAGGTGTGTATTGATAATGGCTAAATGGCTGCTCCAGTTTCAGCGTCCGAGTTCCACTCACTTTTCACTGTACTTTGTGCTTTTGTTTGAGGCACTTGAATAGAATGTAGCCAGTAGTTATCAGTAACACTTTATTTTTCTCTTGTTAAGTCAAAATGTCTGCTGTGGTAAAGGCCTATCCCACCTACAAAATGATCTGCTGATTAAAGTGACTCAGAGCCACACAGTAATAACCGTAATTTGTATGCTTAGTATGGACATCAGTTGAATAACAGGTATGCAGAGGCACCCACTTCATGAACTTTTCATTGTGAAAAGTAGTAATAAACCATATTGTAGACATGTGAGTGATTGGTGAAATATTTCTAAATCTCCACTATACAACTTGTTTTTCATCTAAAACATGTCTGCCGGTGAGTAAATTCTTCTTTTTCAGATTGAACTTCACTTAATTCAGCGCTACAATAATCACAACACCGAATATGGGCATTGTTTTAACGGAAGCGCTATATAAACAAACTGCCACATAATGTTCCAATCCATGATTACTTTATTGAATTAAGAACCAGCTCAATATGGTCAACATCCAAACAAGTAAAGACATATCCTTAAACTTAGATTATAAAATCATTTCAACAAAAAGGAGCAGACCCCGCCAAAAGAAAAATCCATCCATCTTGCAGGTGTAGAGTAGAAACTGAGTCCTGAGTTGTTTACTGTCCAGGAGCTGACAGACTTTTGTTCATGAACTGTCGTTTGACAAAGCACACCCACCACTGGAAAAAGAGAAAAACATGTCAAGAAAAGTAACAAGAGTAAGATTTCAAAAGTTTTAATGCTGAAATACATTCAGAATGCCAACATGGATCCTCTACTCCCTATGTTGATATACATTATATATTGATAGAGTGGCTGTGCTATATTAATGCTCCATCAACAAAACCTGGACGTTCTCGTAGGCAGCTGTCGACCCGTGAGGATCAGCTATAGTGTTTCTGCAATGCCCCCTCATATTACAATGTGCATACAAAACTGTTGTGTAACATTGGACTTGCCTTGCTGGGTTTGTCTGTCTGGGGATCGAACACGCGATCACATAGCCTCAAGCCGGTCTCCTGGCGGATCTGCTGGAGGTACGCCCTCATAGTCTCTGGAAAAGGTTACGGAGACAGTATTATCATCACAGCCACCAACGACAGTTTAAGACACCATTACTGTGGAGAAATGTCACAAGATAACATTTAATTTCTTACTGGGATCAATTCGTTGACCTCCCACCGTTAATATTTTCTTGTTGTTCCAAATAAAGGGTAAACATAGTTGTGACTTTGACGATTGCATATTCAGGCACATTGAACAGGAACAAGGTTGATCGCACTACACACTAATGATGATAGCGGGGTCAACATGGCTATTTTGGGATTGCTATTACTATGGTTTCGGTATTTAATGAAATATGAGAAGGGTACATGGATACCATCTCTATACTGGACAACAGGGAAGTGAAACAGCATTAGACCTCGAGGATGGTGCTAGTTCTTACCGTCCTCTTGCTTGTTTGCAGGTTTCACATACATGGCATTGAGAGGGAAGCCAGGTTCTCCAGGAATGGGGAAGTTAGTGATGCCCAGAGTGTACATCTCCTTCTCTCCCTGGCCCCTCGAGCTGCACTATAAACAGCAACCAAACACACCAATGAAAAGGGTCAGATAGAGCACCTGTTTAAAGGAATCAATACACATTTCAATAGGCAGGCACTTAAGCAATTAATTCCTCTGTGTGGAAGGAAAACAATTCACTTCTTACGAATTTAATGACTCATTAAAATCCGTTCTAATATACCTGCTAACCCGGATTAGATTTTTAACACAATCCTGTAACTTGCTGCTGCTTATATTATGAAACCAGTGTCAAGTCCAGATTTTCACAACTAACTCTGTCCATTAACAAATGTGCAATTTACCTTCTGTAGCCTCTTCAAGCATTCAGAAATGTACAGTGTGACATAGATCAGTGTCCTGTCCGCCTCATTCTGAAAACAGTACAGACAAACAAACAAAAAGCATGAATGTTATTAAAATCAGTACAGTTCCAGTCAGGTCTCCAGAGCAAATATGCACTGCTGAGGGGACCAGGAAGAAGCAAGTTGGGGCATGTGGAGGAATCAAAATGCACAGCTGCTTCAAGACCGAGAGACAAGGAAAAAAAAAAACACTGAGTAACAGGCATACTAGTGAGGTACATACTTCTTCCTCACTGTCAAACTAATTTAAAACTTTGTGGTTTCCTGTTAAACATCCATAAGCAATACATTTCTTACATTTTATGTCCACAAATATAAATGTTATGCATCTTTGGTCTCCTTAAATGAGGGATGAATGCAAGCTAACAATACAAGTGTCACTACACAACTTACCTTGATTTCATAGTTCTTAAAGAAAACATTGGCCTTGAAGTAGTAGATGGCCTCATCAATGATGTCTGACTCGATACCTAAAATGGAAAAAGAGGAATCAGTGAAAAAAAGGCTTTAGAATCAATTCATAATGATGAATTTGTGTTAAACTATGTGCATCAATGTCGAGTAATTTCCTGTTTCGGGCAGCACATATCCGTTGTTTATAGGTGGTTCAGCTTACTTTGGATAAGTAATCTGAGAGGGACACTCAGTTTGACAGACAGACAAGCTGCAAGCGTCAAAAAGACACGAATGAAGAAGTTGAACTCTCTGCACACTTCGGACCATATATGGAGGTGTAGCCAATCCGTGTATCCGGGACGTGTTGTAACAAGGTAACAAATTCGGGCGAGTGAGTGAGTGAGACTCCATTAATGCACAAACTAAACGTAATATGTGTGTTTCTGAAGTGAACCTTACCGTCTCCTCTGGCAGGTCCCTTGAACTGGGTTTTAAGAGGAAGCAAAGCCATGTTCCCCACCATCCTGGTGTCGGGGACCATCAGGCTGGAGTGATACGCCTTTAAAGAAAGAAAAAAAGAGAAAAAGTTGCTTTCACGTAGTTTTATATTCACCAGGTAACGTTACATTCCTGGCAGGTAACGTGAGTGACATTTCTGTACGGTTCCTTCCGGTCGAACAACTATGACATCACGATGCCAATGAGTTTTATAGACACTAAACAATGAAGAGTTTGCAGCGGAAAAAAAGCCACAACGGGAACATCATGATGTCGGACATGTAAAAACATCCCTACATCGCGAGCAGAAGCTAGCATAGCTAGCTAGCGAGACTCGTCATCACAGCTAACGTCAACTTGAAGGCCCTGGTGTCAACCAGAGGCGTTTATGCGCATTTCTTTGTGCTCGAAACCGCACAAGAGAAGCTTCTGCTCGTCAATAATCGTATAGAGTTTACTCACCGGCATGTTGAGTGATAAATATCAGTCCAACTGCTCAGCGAGAGGAAAACGGTAACACGGAAGGACCCAGCTTCCGCCCGTCCCACCCTTCAGCTTTACAGGAAGTGGCTACGTGTCATGCCACGCACCGTCCACACAGCGGCGCTAGCGCACAAGTTTATATTCACACCGAAAGTCAAGTTGAATATTTTGTCATATTTTATTTAAAAATATAGCATAAATACACGTATTTACAAACTACTCTTTACAATTAAACATAGCCCTGACATAATGAAACATGATAGGGTTAAAATCCCCCAACATATTCAAAAGGACAGGAAGAAAAACCTCTGAACATAAAGATACATGGTATTGATCTTTGTCTTTCCCCCAGACATTCCCCTTAATTGTTGTCCTTGCAGTTCCATGCAATTCTTCATCTGGAGTTGATATAGGAAATCCTGGTTCTTCGTCATCCTCAAATATAATTTATTTCAACTCTTCTGGAGTCACTCGACTCCTCAGCTGTCCACTTTGTCTTGAAACGCCTCGTCATAATTTAGGTTATCAGGGTCTTCATCAACCTCCTGTAGAAAAAGTCAGGATGTAAATAACGAAGGGATTAATACATAATATGATAATGATATTTTATTGTGTTTGGTTTTTGTTTGTTTCTTTACCCGTGGCTCCTTAAATTCCAGGTCCTCTCCATACTGGATAGAGAAGTCAATATTTTGCAGCACTATGTTAATACCTTCCTCATCTGTGCGGTCAAAAGGCAGGAATCTCACCATACTGTAGTCATCAATCTGGACACAGACGAAGCGTTTCATTATTACTATGATCCAAAATTAACCGTATCAAATAAAGGCCTTCACTTACCAGACCACAGATGGCTTTAGTCAGATTCTTGAACTTTTTGCTTCTGATGTGATCCGAGTTATCTTCCATCATTGAGTACATATCTGGGTCCAGGTACCTAGTGAAAAACAAAACAAAACACAATGTATGCTGCTTCCATATTAAACACTTGTTTAACTTGGAAGCTTTTCAAGAATTCTAGAAAAAAAATAAAGCTTTCTTTTTCACTACCTTTCATTTTTTAAATTTTGTATTCGTTTAGACAAATCTGTAAGAGTAACATTCACGTAACGATAACCCTTCTAAGTACTAACATTAAGGGTAAACATTAGTGAAGTTTTATGTAGACTGAAGACACATATCACGGTTGTTCTGTACTCATACAGCACTTACTTCTCAATCTCCTTCTTGGCTTTGGGACTAAGCAGGTCCATTTTTGTCATGATGCTTATTTGAGGGATCTCCAATAACACCATGGCACTCAGGGCAGCCATGACTCCTGAGAGGAACTGTGTGTAGAGAGGAGGGAAGATGTGAGACTCCAAGTTTGCTTTCATTACCAAATGATGTGCACCCCTGTGCAGAAATAAGATGTGTTCAGGCCCAAACAGGAACCAAATAAACAGATGAAGCCACTCAAGAGATTGTCCGTTACCTTAAAAGACTCCACCATGAACTGGGAGTCTACCAGAAAGACCCCACACACCCGAAACTCCCGCTGTTGGAGCTGCTCCACCAGTTGCTTCATTACAGGGAGATGTGTATAAAGTTCAATCTGACCTGCAAAAGAAGCCACATGTCAAAACTGTGCAAGACTTAGCTCCAAAACTGGGACAATGCTGTATGTATACAGTGTTAACAGTAATTCATTATCACATGCCATAAAGAAAACCAAGACAAATGTAATTTTAGTGTCTCCCGTCCCCTTGTTTTCTTTCTTAAATGAATTTATGCTCTTTATATTATTACGATTGTAATTACAATGTGCATTAACAAAACACACGTCATCCCATTTTACCACCCAATAAAACGCTTAACATACTGGGCCAACACAAACAAAGTGGGTAACTACACCTTGCACTGGCTCTATCATGCGTCTGCCAAGATGTTTACCTGGGCAATCGAACAGTATGTAGTCATCCTCCACGTGACCCAGGCTTTCATCCAGCCAATCAAAGTTGCTGGCGAAGTACTCCATGCAAAAGACTAGGCCTCCGTTAGGGCCAAATCTGAGAGAAGGGTCCTCCATTACATCATCCACCTGGATTAGCTCACGGATGTCTGCAGACACAGAAACAGTGAAATTGTCTGGTAAGTATACTAAATGTAATAGCAAGTAACACATATTAGCATGTGATTAAGAACATATACATCATAAAATTGTGCTGTACAGAAAGAAATCAATTTCTTCATGAACACACTACTGTACATAACGCTACATTTGAAAACAAAGTACTCCCCAATTTATTGTGTATTGTCAGAATCAGAATCGGCTTTAATGGCCATGTAAATTTGCACATACATGGAATTTGATGGCGGTTTCACTTTGCTCTCCGTACTTGTATACAATAAACAAATATATATATATATATATTGTATATCCCCTTTGTATTGGGTTATACCCGACTAAGATGTTCTCTTTGTACTATAATAATTGTATAAAACTAAAAACATGCTCTATTCACCTGCCATGACGGGGTAGTCAAAGTGCTCAGCTGCTGGGTCCAGATTGACAACGTGGGCTGAGCGATTCATGTTCGCTAAGTGCTGGATCATGGTGGAGCAGTAGGTACTCTGAAATGGAAAATAAAAGGCAGTTACAACTTTACCTGGATCGATGTGGATGTGACGATAAGACAACCTCATGCCTTAGCATGTCGCTTTAGCTGCATAGCATATCAAGGCATTTCAGCACGTGCGGCTAAATGGCTAATAACTTACCTTCCCGCTCCCCGCCGGGCCCATCACGAGCTGCGCATAACGAGGCATTCTGCCTCAATGAGCAGGCGTTGTGGTCAAGTTAAATAACTATATTCGCGGACAGTAGCTAGCTATGTTATGTACTGATGGATGCCTTCGCATTTCTTCTTCTTCTTTTTGTTTTCAGGGATGCTCACACACACCCGTCGTAAGACTCACCACTGCCCCCTGCAGCCTTTAGGTGGTGAAGCGTTGATAAGAGCGGAAACTGGAGACCAGAAGAAGAAAAAGGCGAAGAGGAGGAAGCAACAAACTGACACACACCAGTATGCAGGACTGCTGCAACTCTGCTTCTTATATACAAACCAAAACTGCTACGAAACTAAACTCGTTGCCAAACCTGCACAAACAGACTAATTGTACACGGCATATTCACGCCACTGCAACTGTACGGCTTCTTCCGAGCTCCTAAAATCTTGAAAATGGCTCGAGGCTCTAAAGAGTGAATAGAGTTGGCAACTCGAGCCATACACAGGACTTATGGGTAGGTCATCGTCATATTTTGTGCTGCAAGTCACGTCGACTTACATTTGCTCGATTGTGCTCTTGTGTTAAACGATGACTCTTTAGCTGCTGCTCGCAGCGGCTGGACCCGACAGTTGGTTTGGACCTTGGACCAACCGTTGGTTAACCAGGCTCAGCGGGGAAGCGTTAGCTATGGTTATGATTTAGCGTCAACTACAAGCGATTACTGTTCAGGTTGAGCTCGGATTTCGAATACCAGCTATTTGTGTTTCATTGATGTGTAATGATAAGCATCTTGAGCGGTGGGTGTGCTTTCAAATGCCAGACGACACGACGTTGGCTACCTGCGTTAGCAGTATTTATAACGGGAACTAGGTTAAGTAAATTCATTACTACGCGTTATGGGCGCGTACCCCGGCCACACTGCGCTAACGCTAAATTTAGCTAGCAGTGTGAGTACAGTAACTTAATTGTCAGCTTAAGGCGGACAGTGCCAGGTGACAATGTCAGGAAAGTAATCAACAGCGGCTTCTTAGGTATTTAGGTGTTTGGTGATTTCTGGTTTCACATTGGAATGGATTAGCCCAGAAGTGCTAGTTTGTTAGGTGTCCTGACGATAAGAAGCTAACGATGTTATTGTGTGGGTTCATTAGTCACAGCAAGCTTCTGTTTGTGGCTGAAACGTAGTTTGAAAATGTTAAAAACCTAATTTTGGATTGTTTTAAGAGTGGTATCACGTTTAACCTACATGATGGGATATCCACAAGATACATAACATTGCTACTTCTACGCCCATTATTTGACGTAATAATCCAGTATACGTTATATTACTAATGCACACTGTTTTATTTTACTCTCGGATAGACCCCGTTCAGAAAGAGAAGACTGTCCAGAGAAATGCTAACTTCTGTTTCTGTGTTCTAGTGTTGTAGGCTATGAGTGTGGGTGATGGAGGACAGTGAATGTGGAGACTTGGACTACCTGCTCCAAGATGAGGATACCTTCATTGAAGGTGTTAGCAACCAGGTCTTATTTGTTGTTGTGTTGAGCATCACCTTCCTTGCAGGCCTTCTCACTTTGCTCTGCAGGTAAATTAAAATGCAATTTCTTTCTTATTATTATCTTTCTTCTTTAAAAGGTGATCACTATAATTCTAGTACAATGCAGCCAGTAAATATATTCCACCAAACACCAAAGCTTTACTTTTTATTCAGTCTCACAAAGAAGGACTTCCCTCTACAAGCTGCTGGCCTGTTACACCTGCTTGGCACTAACATTAAACTACATCATTATGAATCTTTCTATAATTCAAATCAAAGTGGCATGTATGGCAAGCTTATTTTTGCATTTATTCGCCTGGTGTCAGGTTTCCAAAATCTTTGTGAAATGAAAATGCTTTTGTCAGTTTGCATAGCTTCATGTGTTGTTCCACTCATTAGCTTCAGTGGCCAAATGTCTACCTTTTCACCTTTTTTCAGAGAAGTGCAGCAGAACATTCATCCTGAGAATCAAGAGCATGTTCGAGCTGTCCGACAACAGCTTCAAACCGAGCAGGTATGTAGGCAAAGACACTCCTAGCCTTTCCGCCAATATATACACTTCTAATTTATACACTTCTTACTTTTTTTGATGCAATTCAAAACAGTCTGCTATGTGATGACTCTCAAATTAAACTTTTTCATGTGTGTTTTTAATTTTCATGCATTTGATTACTTCTTATCAGGATGAAAATCCTCAGGCGGAGGCCAGGCAGCAGTATTACACAGACATGTCCTGCCCTGTGTGTTTACAGCAGGCTGTTCTGCCTGTGGAAACCAATTGTGGACACCTTTTCTGTGGTATGACTGTTGTACAGTTTCTAGTAATGTACACTGAGCCAAACTAAAGTGTTGCATTAGAGAGAGAAAAATGAAGTACATCAGTAATTGTTACCACTTGAGTTTGTTTACTTCGCTCTATTCTGTTAACACATGCTGATATAGCTTTAGATACTGCGCAGTTGTAAAAAATGACTCTTTGTGATTTGTATCTGTACTTAATACATTCATGTTGTAAAGCGATTTATATTTTTCTGCAAAGGATCCTGCATTATAGCCTACTGGAGGTATGGCACATGGCTTGGTGCTATTCACTGCCCCATCTGCAGACAAATGGTGAGACTTGTAATAAATGTTGGCTGTAGAATGATTAACCTGAGCTTTCATATTACAATTTATCAATACCAGACTTGCAGGTAACTGTTAACAATGCTATCCTCCAAATTTACCCATCCAGATAAATGCTAAATGATCATCTATTAAGACTTGTACACATGTTTACCTCTGTTAAAATATATTTTATTTCCGATGTCATTGTTTTCTTGGCTTTACTCCCCTTGTACAAATACTTGTATTCCTGTAGGTGTGTGGCACACAATTAGTTTTTGAGCATCAACATCACCATGTGCTAAGTTTTTCTCCCCCTTGCCCAGGTAACGTTGATGTTCCCACTGTTTCATGAGCACACCACTCCTGAGAGGGTCCAGGATGGGGGGGCGGAGCCTCAGCTGATACTAACGGACATTGTTGATTACAATCGCAGGTTCTCAGGCCAGCCAAGATCTGTGAGTATACCACAGCTACAATACTAATATTTAAATAACTTGTGTGTGTGATTAGCGACAATTAATGAAATAGAAACAAGTTAAAGTTGCTACCGGTAACATCTGTGTCTCCCTGGTACAAATGTTATTCAAGTATGAGCAGTATCACTGACCATACTTTTGAGTGTTAAGAACATGAATTTCCCTCCAGACTATAAAATATGTGGCTCTGCTGGTAAAAGATACAAGTATGCATATGTGATAACGACTTGTACTGGGCATTACAATCGAAGTAGTACATTTAGAACTTCTCATAATTATTTTTTTCTCCTCCTGTCTTCTCAGTATATGGACAGGCTGCGAGATGTGCCCACCCTGCTTCGTCATGCCTTTCGGGAGATGTTCTCTGTGGGTGGCCTCTTCTGGATGTTCAGGATTCGAATTCTTCTCTGCCTCGTGGGAGCAATCACCTACCTGGCCTCGCCGCTCGACATCCTCCCCGAGGCACTTTTCGGTCTGCTGGGATTCATGGACGACTTCTTTGTGATCCTACTTCTCTTTGTGTATATCTCCATCATGTACCGAGAGGTGGTAACACAGAGACTAAATGGCTAGAGGTTCACTCATAGCAGAGGCTTTGGTTCGCTCACGGCGTGCTCGGGAAAGAGTAAACGTGGGCATCTGAGGTGGACACGTAAAGACTGCATGAAAGACCACGGTTGATCAATAATGCTGTCTCTCAGAGAGGTTCACTTTGAAGCTGGGGGTCTTTGTTCACTGGAGACGGGTCAGCAAAAGAATGAACTCTGAATGTTTACACTGTAGATATAATTCACCAAGACTGGTTCATAGAATGTGGGAGATCAAGGAGGCACAACAAGACAGCATAAGACCTATTAGACTCTGCAGTAAGCCAGGGAAGTCGTTTTGGTGCATTCAGTGACTTAGGAGGCACCCCGAACAGAACACTACCAGCTAATTCAGTGTCATCATTGCCATTTATTTGGTTAACTTGCATGAACATAATGAAGACGACTGTGTAACATAATGTGATCTTGAATGTATTGTATACATGGCAGTGTCTTGATTATATGCATTAAAAGTTTGCCGTCTGCATTGAGATTGTTGATTGTTGAACCTTCTTTTTTTGTGGCTGTTGCAGCCAGTTGGGTCAATTAAACTGATTATGCTTTTGTTTAAGTAACCTGCAACTATACAGATTCATAATGACCAAAAAGAGAAAGCACAGCCTTGTTGTCTGAACCTCTTTGAATGAAGCCACAAGAACTGAGGATGGACAAGACAACCGTTAATTACTTTCACATTTAATTCAAAAGTAGTCTTGATCTTCCAAAGAAGGCAAACCAAAGGTATCAGAATAATTATAGTTCATGTTGAATGTAAACATGCTCACGTTATGAACACTAACTTAAAGCTAATTGTGTGTTTGAAAGTCTTCCGTACAAAAAGTACAGTTCTAAGGCTCAGAATCCACTGAACTCTGCATACCAATGTTTTTCACATTTATCAGTTAATGTTTTAGAAGATAGTGTCCTAATTAATGAATTAATTAAATTAACATACAATATGTGATTCAGTTATTCATTTTTTTGGAAGATATTTTGTCATGGTATGGTGGAGTTACAGTAAAGATGTGCTCATTCTCGACTTTTTTTTGTCTTGTGACCCCTTAAATTTGTCTGTATTATTTGTTCTTTTCCTATTGATCTTTTCTTGGCACCCTAAAGTTACTGCATGTCCATGACGGCTTTTTTACCCTCTGAAAATATCTGCTTTGGAGTGGCAACTGAAACTGTATCCAGGCCATTTGCCTGCCTCGAGGCTCTATTTGCAGGTCAAGCACTGGCTTTCGTGTTCATGAAAAGAAGAACAAGATGCGGTTGGGGCTAATTTGGCGGATTAACAGTCAAATGTAAAATACATTCAGTTTGCTTGAAGGCTTCAACTCCCTCTCAGAATGTCATGTTCTAAGGTGTGGCACATGCCAAGCTTTGTCATTCCTATTTACAGTCCTTACAGACGAGCATGTCCTCCAGTTTATCTCCAGGGTGTTTAAGCAACCTGCACCCTTTTTTTTTTGACAGACAAACTGAGGGAGCGTGTGTTGAAAATGCTTCTACTCATCTTCAGCCAGGGAACCGGTTCGGTGAGAGTTTTACCCTGTAGTTGCTGGAAGAGCCGGTGCAATCAGCATCAGAATTTCTCCACCCAAAAACATCATAAAAATGACACCTCCACAAGAAACTATCACATTCTTCGCCTCCCTCAAGTTGAAGGGTTTTCCGTGTAAAATGCTCCAAAGTGACAGACTATGAAACAATATCATGGTCCTCGTTGATGGATTCCATAACGAGCTGTCCGTCGGGATACTTTGCCATGACATTCACAATTTATTAAGTTTGGTGGTCTCATATGATGGTGTAGTTTAGACATTTTACACAGACTGGTCGCTGAGCACAATCCCCAATCTTTCTTCAGAAGGGAGTCAGCTGTGCACTTGACCAAACTTAAGTCGGACGCTTCAATGGGGGGGGGGGGGGGGGCGAGGACGAGACAGCTATTAATAACATAGGCCACTTCCGTTTTAGCTGATATTACATATTTTAAAACCTGAAGAGTTAAAATGATCCCACAATTCACAAGAAGAAGAAAAACAGGAATTAGACAAATGCAATTTGTTGGTTTGGTCAATGTTTTCTTGCTTTCCTGTGTTAGTAATCATCTCACAACCCATAATTAGATATCCAGATTGGGAACCATTACCTGACACTACCAGTGTTGCACCCACAGAATGTATTTTCTTTCTCTGCTTCTGTGGCAAGCAAGGCTGGATTACCTACAGGGCCTTGGACCAATGTGGTCTGCAGGAGAAATACTGTATACATAATCAATTACAAATGTATTTGGCAATGCACCAGTAAAGCACAATGAACCGAACCCGGACCAGAGCTAATTTCCACATTTTTACCAAAACTTTAGCCTGCAGCTCCTTTCTGCAAGTTCATCCAGTCCTGCAAGCAAACCTCCTGTGTCTAGCTTTTGAACGTGACTGTAAATGCAACTTCAACGCCCAGCTTCATATTTGTGTCACCAAGCTTCATGCCATTGCTACTCCTGTCCCAAAGTAACATTTCAAACGATGGAGAATAGTGTGTTTTCTTTCTTTTTCTTTTACAATGCACTGCAGACTCCGCCCACCCAGCCCGCCCCCGGCAGACGCCGGGCTCGCGAAGCAGCGAACCCGACTATTGGCAGACGTGACTGAGAAACATCGGGAGTAACGTTACATGAAGCCGACTGTTAACTTCAGGCTCTGTCGGTTTACGTCAGGTAAAGATGACTACCTCGGGGTCCTTGGATAGAGTGGAACTCTGTGAAAGCCTCTTGACATGGGTAGGTCATAAAATGTGAAGTTTTTTATTTTTTTTATTTTTATTTTTCACTGACAGACAGTTCTCTGGCGCCGGGGCGACGCTAGCTAGCATCCGGAGCTATACGTCTAGCTCGACGGGCTAGCGGGGTGTAACGTTAGCAGGCTCACGTTGGTTACGTACACAGGCCAGCTGTTTGCTGCTTTAGCTGCTGATGTGTCGCTTGCTAGCTTCCAGCAAAGCTTTCCCCCGGCCGTGAACATAACACTGGTTCTAGACTTGTGCTGTCAGGTATTTAGCTAGCTCAACTTTGCAATGTCGTGTGTTGTGACGGCGGGATCTAGCGGCAGAAACGCTGGCCTTGTTGTGGTCCATCGCTTTCTTAGTGAAGTCTTTTCCCCTCTCCTCTGTGTTGAGGATACAACGTTTCAGCTCGGTGTCTGCTTTTTAGTCTGACATTCCTGCCATTGTTGACCCACGCATCGAGTCCGAGCTCCCTCGCCCTCATTCCTCTTGATCATAAACGTCAAAGACAGGCTCAGATTTCTAACGGGACTCTAAATAGTTCTAGTTAAAACCTGAAAACGGATGTGGAAAAGGGGCATCAGATTGTAGGATCACATGACACGGATTGTAGCATGTTTGCATTGTTGACAAAAACAAAGTCTATAATCTCTAAACTGAAATGTAGACTTTTAGACAAGGACAAAACAATATACTGTCACTGACTACTCATGTATGACGCTTATGTTGTGCACAGAATTATGAATGGATCGGCTGACATCATCGGCTGGAAACTGTGCATATAGGTGCTTCCATGTTTACACCATCTACTGGCTTCAATGTCAGTAGTGCATGCTGACAAAGATTTGTTTTTAATTTGAGCTCAGTACAACTTGCTTGTACTCCTGCATAGTCAAGTGGTCAGTTCCATGTCACACAATCACACTTGAAATCAATTTGTAAGTTCTCTGTAGTGAAATTGAGGGAAAGGGCCTTTCAAACTTGTGTGTTTGTGTAATGTGACATGTGCATTCATCACTGACTCCTCATCCTCTTGTTGTCACAGCTTGTCTTAGGTACAGCAACTCAGAGTTGCCTTTCTTCATGCTCCTATAATGATGTGGCTGTCAAGCATTCCCCACATACCTGTTAACTGTGAAGTCACAGCACTGAGTATGACCGACTTTTATAAAAGCGCATGAGGCGGTACCTCTTACGCCATAGCAGAAGCCTCAGTATTAAGTCAATGTAATTATATGATTGTAGTTCATTTGGTTTGAATGCCAAAGTAATGACGAAATAGTATATTTGGGATGGAACATTTATGATTTCAAGTTCTCAGGGTGGCCCTAGCTGCATTAATATCTCACAATTTCAGTTACATACACATGCTAAAATATGTATTTTCACGAGGTGTAATAATAATTAATTGACAACTGTATTCATGCATTTCTCACAAATGTGCCCTTTAATGATATAACCAAATGCAATTTCTTGGAAAGAATCTTGTCTGATGTGTATGGCTCACTTGTGCATTGCACAGAGTATGCACTGGATCACACATCACCAAAGCAACTAGGTGCATTGCTTGCATTTTATTGTCTTGGCTGTTTTGATCATATATAATATGCTTTAGAGGGAAGAGTATTTGCTTCATCATTTGTACTATTCGTGTGACATGTGTGTTTTCCACAGATAGATTGTCTCCTTTCCAACTGTTTCCGCAAACTCTTAGGCGTGGGCTTCCTTTTTTTGATATCAGTCCGCCCTGTTTTGTATGTCAATATTGTAGTTAAGCCAATTTTTTTAACGCTTTTATTCTTATTATTTTGTATTTCTTGGGTCTGTTTTTTCAAAAATGAAAACATACTCTTTTGTAATAGATAATAAATCCATTTTACGCTACATTTTTGATGTTTATTTTCTGTTTCACAGCCCGTTTTGTGGTAGCACGCTTTTGTGTGCTACCACAAAATGGTTGTCATACCGTGAGTTATTGTGCATGTGACTCGTTTTAGGTCTTGTACACTGTCAGACATGAACTTCTTTCAGTTAAACTCAATGACGCTCTTTTATTTACCCTTTAAGCAGATTGATACGGATGATGCGATCAAAGCAGACTGAATGTAATCGGGGAACATGAGCAAATCTTGTTGAACCAGAACCTCAAAATCCCTCAGATCACATGCTGCTTTGTATCCAGATTAATTGGTTTTCAATTATCACATTGCAGCTCTCACACAAAGATTGGGCATTAGGAGGACCTTAAGACGCTGTGCAGATAAAATAGTGCAATATGGTACGTGGCATATGCTGCTTGACCTGGGTTGTGCTGTTTCAGTGAACAGCTACTGGTTCAGATGGTTATTGCTACGAACTTTAAAGGAAACTATTAAGTAGTAGTAATTAACTAATAATAATGCAAATGTGACTTACAAAAAAAGCATTATTTCAGTAACTGAACACCAATCTTTGTAGTTTGTTTTTCTTATACTTTATAAAGTGTTCAGTGTACACCCTCAATTCCTGGAATCCCAAATTTGTAAAATGTGTGTCTAAAACATGCCTGGTGTGCACAAACACAGGAGTAAACGCACATGCAGTATTGTTTAGTTCTGACTTTGACTTTAGCACTATTTACATATCACTGATGCTACAATGTTTACTTATCACTAAAATATCACAAATAAGGAATCCTGATTAGCATTCAAGGCAATACAGTAATTGAAACAGCTGGCAAAAGGGGTCTCCTTTCACAGGTGGCCAGTGCCTGCACAATGTCCCATGCAGCATAAAAGAACTCACCAGCACTACTCCACTGTGGCTTTTCAAGAGGCATCACATGAGCATACATTCTGTTAAAAAGCTTTGTAATCCAGTGGTATGTATACCACAGGTTTGTTGACCTGACATGCAGTCGAGCATTTGGAGCTGTGGCAATGAGAACCTATTTCTGCCTGGGAACAATAGTTTAGGGTGTAAAAATAGAGCCCCGTCAAAGTACGTTGGTCAGTCGGTCTACAAAATGCAACAGATCTGGATGTGTTGGACCTTAACACATACATTGTTTGATTTAATTATATAGTGTTAGCCTGTCATCTGTCTTGTGACAGTGACCCACCCAGTCTAATGTATATTTCTGTCTTATGTAGTGCTGTTTACTTGTTTGTAATACAGCGTTTTCACTGGTCTGAAACCAATTTGAAATCAATATTTTTGATTACCAACAATTTTATCACTACTCCATGTATTCTAATATTTAATAAAATCTCACTTTTCAGTATTGTGGTGTCAGCTAAACTCAGGAAGTCAGCATGTGACCCACTCTATGAGACAATTTAGTTTTACAGGAATGGTGTAGACTTGTCGTATACATTTAAGGTTGCAGTTTCAATGTGGCAGGGTAATTGGAGTGGGTCAGGTTTTCTCAGTCTCACTGGTAACCCATGTTATTTAATCGGGGTGATTGTTTTGTGTTGGCTATGGGCCGGAGGTTGGCTTTAGCTGCAACCTCTCTACTACTACACAGAGAAGCTATCTTATTAGTGCTTGGCTACTGGGGAAAAAAAGTGATAGCTAGTTAGTGAAAATAGGAATAATAATATAGATGCTCGAGGGGGTCATCTGGTTGAAAAGTCAGTCATTTGAAAGCTTTCATACATACAGTCAATCAGGAGCAATGTAGTACAACTTTGAGTGGAGGTTCCTATAAGTCGATCTCATGCAGAGGTTCACTTCATGTCCAACTGTGAATCAAAATTAAAAAAGCAGTCTAAAGCATTTTAGGAACATTAAAAAAAAACATTTAAGTTGTTTGAATGTATGAAATGATTAGTGTGTTGTTTTGAGTGTCATGTTTACCTCGTGCCATTTGACGTGTGTCTTTGATTATTTACAGTGTCAAATGTCTTCTTGTTTACTGACCTCTGTCTCTGCTAATAAGGGATATTATTGGGCTCTGAGAAGTGTTGCTTCATGTGTTAGACCTATGGATTGATTGTAGGAATAACAAAAGAAAAAATACAGCACAGTGAATTCACTTGTCCATTTACAATCAGTTTAAAACAGATACTCACATTACAGCCACACAGTAATTGGAGATGTTCTTCTGACATCATCTTTATTTTAAGAAATGTTCTACAGCCAGTATCTTAATATTAGGGAAGACGACACCAAGCAAATGGCATATGATTGCCAACACTTGCACAATACAATATTTAAAAAGAAATCTTAATGAATTAAATGTCAAACACAATGACAGATGAAAATATATCAGAATGCATTAACGTCCAGTGGGAGGCTCACTGAAAGTGCTCTGCTCACTTCATGTCTTTTCATGTGAAGCCGGTCAGCAGGTGATTCAACTTGTGTTGCTAGGCGGTCTCGCAGGCAATTTGCTGATGTCTTGTTTGTCGCCCTCTGCTCTTGATAAATCTGTGACTCAGGGCTTGAGCGTTGCACGACGAGCCACGTAATGAAACGTGAGCCCAATGGAACGAGACGTGCAGGCGGAATTTGAACCTCGTCATTTTCTTTCTGTCAGAATTCCAACATTCCTGCTCTCAATTTCCCTCTCCTTTGGCATGTGGACAGAAACAAATATTCTCTTGTGTCTGGGCAAAACAGACTTTGAGCCTGCTGGAAAAGTGATGAAGAAGGATATAAAGGAAGGAAAGGGAACAATGACTTTGCCAAGTGAGGGGAAAAAAAGGATCTGGAAAAAAGAGAGATAGAGTTGATGAAAGAGAAACTAAGCAAGAAGGATACACAAAGTAGAGGAAGATTGAGTGGAGGCAGTATTTGTGAGCTGCACACTTGTGACTGGTGTCAGGCCTTCAGGGTGCTACTGTGGAAAAATACCATCAAAATACCATTTTCCTAACTTGCTTCCTCAAGTGAAATGTTTGTTGACATTTTACTCCCGGTGCACTTGACTGCATCGTTTTCTGCTGTCAGCACTCAACAGGTGTCTGTCTGTTTGTTTAGATTCAGACATTTGGAGTGGAGGCTCCATGCAAGACGGTAGAAGACCTGACAAGCGGTATTGTCATGGCTCAAGCTCTGCAGAAAATGTAAGTTTTCATCTTCAAGGTGTCGAAGAAAATGCATCTTTCTAAGAAGACCTCTCTTTTTACGGTGTTTTACACTGTTGGTGGCAGGTTGTGTTATTCCTGAGCAGAGTCATATGTTATAAGAAAATATACCAGGATGTACTGTAAAGATAATTTTCACTAATAGGTAAACATTGAACAATTCAGTAGGACTGTCAGCCTTTTCCTCATTAAGTTAAGCCCTAATTTCTTTTCCATCTGCATCTTCTAGAGATTTAGTGTATTTCAATGACGCTTGGATCAGTAGAGTCAAACCAGAGGTTGGGGACAACTGGAGGTTGAAGGTAAGAATACTTTAGTGTGTGTGTGTTTCATCTTTTGTTCATTTTTTTTCTCCCTATTAGCAGATGACAAGTTTAAATTAATAGTCTGTTTATCCAGAAAGCCATCATTATTTGTTGGTACTGTATAGGTATATCAGTAATATTTCTATTCAAGGAATACCGCGACATAAGTTCTTTCTTGTTTTAGATCAGCAATCTCAAGAAAGTGATGAAGGGTGTCCTCGACTATAACCAGGAGGTAAGAAGAATCTACTGTCTTCATTTAGATTTCATCAGTACCCAGCATCCAATTTACAGAAGCTGACGTGTTGCGAGTAGAGAAAAGTCGAGACTGCAAACACTACCCTTAACCCCTTTAGCACAACACAGACCACGAACATCCAGTTTTTATATTTTGATTTTTAAAATGCCTTTTGTGCTCGTCTAGATCCTCGGTCAGCACATTAACGACTTCACACTGCCCGACATCAACCTTATTGGGGAGCACTCTGACGCAGCAGAACTTGGGAGGATGCTTCAACTTATACTGGGCTGTGCTGTCAACTGTGAACAGAAACAAGGTACACATCCCGTGCTCTGTTCGGGAACATGTGTGCGAAAACGGTTTCAAAACAATGTGCATCACCAAATGACTCGGAGGCTTGAATTTTCCCCACACATTATTTTGTGTATTTCTCCAGAATACATCCAGACCATAATGATGATGGAGGAGTCGGTGCAGCATGTTGTCATGACGGCCATCCAAGAGGTGAACGATCATCCTTTTTAATAACAATTGATAAACGATGAGAAAAAGGTGGGATTGGGACGGCTGATGGTGCTCCTGTGGCCGTCAATTGTGCAATGCTGCCTTATTTTGCATATTTTCTGAGACTATTAGCATTTATGTTAATGTGTTTTTGTGTTCTTAATTCTTATTGGAATCTTCTTCTTTTTACCTTAAATTAGTGTAATTATGTGTGTAAGGAGGACCTAACAAAATAAGCTTTTCATTGTACGGAGTAACTGTCTGTTATCTGTGCATATTATAATAAAAATATCTTGAATCTTGAATCTTCTTTCAACCCTGAACCTATTTTTGTTTGTTTCTGCAGCTAATGAGTAAAGAGACTCCAGTGATGGGAGGAGGTGACTCATATGTGGACCTAGACAGACAGGTATGGAGACGATAAAACCTCACTGTGGTGTTTTTTATAGCCATCAAAATGCTCTCAGATGAGACATATTTCAAGTTTGAAGGTACCTGGTTTGTATTGAATCGACTTATATTTAAAGGTAAACGATTGAACATTCACACATCAAAGTCTTTGAACTCGCACACAGACGTTACACACAAAGTTACAATAAAACTTGACCCAGATCTCTTCCTCAGCCAATGTTACACCCGCCTCCTTTTTGACCACAGACCTGTGAAACAGCTGGATGTTTAAAAAAAAGTCAGCAGAAGCTCTGTGCTATTGAGCAATCATTGATGTGTACAAACTACCTCATAAAAACATCTCTCATTGTTATTTGTGGTAAATGTATTTGTTTTGTCCTTGATCCAACATCTCCTTGAGGTTATACATGTTTGTTTCTTTAGACTCAGCTGAGTAAACTAAATTGTGTGGAAATTAAACAATATCTGCCAGGTTTTTATTCTTTTTTCTTTGGTTTCTCAGCTGAAGAAGACTGCGGAGGAGCTGAATGATGCTTTGTCTACCAAGGAAGAGATTGGCCAGAGGTGTCGTGAGCTTGACATGCAGGTTGGTTTTCTGCACTTTCAATCCCCAATGATTTAGGCTGGTCGACTGCTGGTTTTAGAGCTCATCATAGCACAGTGTTCAGGAACTCCAATCCCGAGGCCGAATGGCCGAAGTGGGCCTGGCGAGGTTGTATAGGTCAGTTAGTTATCACAATAGCACACTATTAAAAGGTGTTAATAATGTGTGAATAATTGACATTAATAATATTGGATTACATTGTTCGAAGCTGCCCTTATTATGAGAGGACTATTCAGTCGATGTCTTCATATAACGACCAAAGTGTGAACCATATTAGTATTGTTAGGTGTGGTTAAGATAGCTGTTGCATGTCAAGCATTGCTCATTAGCCTCAAGCAATTATAATTGTGCAATAATGATGCAATTTGAAACTGAAAAGCTGCGTGAGCACTTATGTACAGTAACTGTATAATTTGCTGGAACATATTTATTCAAATAACTCACTTTAATTCATTTTTGTTGCCTTATTTTGTAACTCTTTTAACTATCTTAGTGATTGTGTCGTACTTTTTACAGATAGTTTTTGTTTACACTTTAAAAGCAGCTCCTTTTTTTGCATAATTTCACTGTAAAACATCTGACTGGACTTTCCTATACGTACTTCAAAATTTCCTGATCAGATTGTTTGATTTAGCAAGTAACAGTGACAAAATAATTAACACACTTTGTGTATCTATTTTCAAAGCAAATTATCACAATGAACATATTTATTTACATTTACTTACTGAAGACACAACTATTGCAGATGAAATGGAGCTGTGATTTAAAGGGTTACCTGCTCTCCTGTCTTAAATCGGTTTCCTCTTATTTCCTGACTATTGCATCACTGTGTGCCTTGCTTTAAAGGCCCTCCGTGTCCAGGAGGAGCGTGATAGACTGAGGTTAGACTTTAATGAGCTAGAAGAGAGGGTAAATCCAAACTTTCTTTTCTTTCTGTCGCTTTTTTTTTCCATCTCCATGATGTGTGTGGTGTGTCTAATAGTCCTGGGGTTTCTTTCAGTCTGCTTGCACCAGCATCCCCTTTGGAATCCAGCTCCCCCTTGCACTAATTATCTGTGCATGCGTGTTTGTGCACACGTATACACATGGTCCTCATGGGGCACGCCAGCCACAACTGAAGTCTGGTGTGGGTGTGTCAGTTGTCACCCTTTCCCTAATTATCCTTTGCCTTTTTACCCTTGTGTGTTTCATTGCTCTCCCACAGCAATAGCAGTAAGGGGGAATCCCAGGAAGGAGTCTTCTCTTGGCCAAACTGTTAAATATATGTAAAATATCACACATACTGTGTAGTATTATTGTGTGATGTAACCATTTTTTCCTGAATGGAAAAAGTGCACACCAACAACCTTTTTATCAAAATAAAAAAAGGACTTTGGTCAGCAGCAACATTGCTCGTACTGTAACTCAATACCTGTAACTCAACTACGTATGTTTTTAGAAACGTTTCCTGTTTTTCTGATCAAAGCTCTTATGGGATCTATACTTGTTGCAGTGGGAGCATTTTTTTGTAACACTTTTGCAAGTTCTCCAGGACGACTTTAACAAAAGTGTTACCGACACGTAAATGGAATATATTTTACACGTGGAGCACATTAAGCGTGATGGCTTTCCTTTTAAAGTCCCAATACATATTGCCTATTGACTTGATCCTGACTTATTTATACAGGGTTGAGAAATTTAGATATGTGGTAATTGTTTAATCCTTTCAGGCCAGGTAATTAGACAATTTGAAAATAATCCTCCTTATTCATCTTACAAATATGTTTCTATCTCCTCTTAACAAACATATAAAGACCAGTTATTTTGTTTTGAGATGCAACAGGCGTAGTAATGAATTACTATCATTAGTGACACATTTACAACCAGGAATCTGCTTCTGCTTTGCTTTGTGTGGAGTTTGATTCCCTCTCTATCATATTGAGAAGGCAACATCAAACCATATGTAGCCCTCTTTGCTATGTTGGAGTTTGTTGGTTTGCCCCGTTGGAGTGTTTTTTTGATGTGTGCTTGCTTTATTACCGGAAGCGGTGCTGCAGTATGATGACCTAATGGATTGAATGCTGTCAAGAAGTCAAGTAGTTTGAGAGATACATTTTGACGAACTAACTTATTTTCCTTCTCTGCTTCTCTTCTCTCGCCATCTTCAACATTCCATCCCTCTATCATTCTCTACAACACCTGTGTTCCCTTCTCTCTCTCTCTCCTCCACACCACCCTTTTTTATTGCGCTTCCTTCTTTTTTTTTCTATTTCCTTTTCTCCAAATCCCTTTCTCTCACTGCTGGGCACATATCTTGCTGCCCTTTCTGGTTCTCTTTTTGCATACCTATTCTTTGCCCTCCTCGCATCCCTTCCACAGGTGGCAGCCCTGCAAGAGGAGAAGAGCAGTCTCCTTGCAGAAAACCAGGTCCTGATGGAGAGACTTAACCAGTCTGACTCCATAGAGGATATAAACAGCCCTGCAGGACGTAGACACCTGCAGCTGCAGACGCAACTGGAGCAACTACAGGAAGAAACTTTCAGGTGTGTAGTTGATAGAAGAAGAGACATTTTGTCAAATAAAAAGTGAGATTTGAATTGACTGATGCTGATGTCAAAACCTGATTTTTAAAGATGATTACTGCTAATTCTGTTTAGGTTGGAGGCATCAAAAGATGACTACCGGATCCGTTGTGAAGAGCTCGATAAAGAGCTTGTGGATGTAAAGTCACAGAATGAAGAGCTTGCGTCTCTGGCTGATGAAGCACAGTCGCTCAAGGACGAGATGGATGTCCTCAGGTAAGAAGGGGGTGCGAAATCTTGGCTCTCAACACACTGAGATTACTGGAATAAAGCAAACCAAACTCAAGAGATTCCAAATGCCAAATGGAAATAAAATGAGTCAAACAAAGGAGAGGAAGCAAGACAAATAATGTTTTACTGAACCACTTTCCTGTTGTTTCAGACTTCTTTCCTTCTTTCTAAATTTAACATCACTAATGTAAAGTGCCGGTTGTTTCCTCTTCAGGCATTCGTCAGACAAAGTGTCAAAGCTGGAGGGCACAGTGGAACATTACAAGAAGAAACTGGAGGACATGGGACTTCTCAGGAGACAGGTACCCAGATGACAGACGGTAGCAATAACTTAATGCCTTCATTTTGCCATGAGCTCTAACAAATCTTCTGACAAATTATCACTCAGTGTATAGTTTCAATCAGTATCTTTTTTTGGTGTTATTCTAACAAATTGCAATATTTGAATTTCCAAATTACCAACGAATAAAGTTGACATGTCTGTCGTTTTTTTTCCCAGAATAAGCTTTTGGAGGAGAAGAACACGTTGTTGATGCAGAGCACTGTCAGTTTGGAAGAAGAGCTACGAAAGGCGAATGCAACCAAGGGCCAGCTGGAGACCTACAAGAGACAGGTAAGCATCCAATAGTCATGTTGACTCACTGAGAATGATCATTATCTACATGGCCTGTGGCTTGCCGAGGTACCCCAAGTAAATCTGTTATTGTTTAATACTCACACAAATATATATATATATATATTTGTATATTTTAAGATATAATGTATTTCCCTTATCTGCCCTTTCTCTGCACAGGTAGTTGAACTTCAGAACAGGCTGTCAGAAGAATCTAAAAAGGCCGACAAGATGGAGTTTGAATACAAACGCGTCAAAGAGAAAGTGGACTCCCTCCAAAAAGAAAAAGATGTACGTACAATTCATTTTACTAATACTAGAAGTGGTACTGTTTATTTATCAGTATTGTTTATACTCTGCAAAAAGATGAATATAAAATATTCAGAGATATCCCACCCTACATTTTCTCGGTCGTATTTCATAAATGGAATCAGTCTGCCTAAATTTGTAAATGAAACATTTTGTTCTACAAGTAGGAATAAGTTAAGACCAAAGGTTGTGCATAACTTTCAAATACTGCAGTTTAAAAATTTACCAAAGTGTGCACTGTCTCTACTTGATTGACAGAGTAATTATTTTTGGCACATGGAGACATTCATTGCAAACCCTGCACTATTTCTCATCATATTTTCAATATAACTCCTTCACACACTTTTCTCCCTCTGTAGCGTATGCGTACGGAGAGAGACTCTCTGAAGGAGACCATTGAAGAGCTACATTGTGTACAAGCCCAGGAGGGACAGCTCACATCAGGTAAAATCAAAAATATCAAGAGCGGCTAAATACTAATAGCTGCGCTCGTCCTTTCTTCAGCAAAATATAATCTACTTGGTCAAGCTGGTTTCACCCTGTATTCACAGTACCATCTGTTTGTTATAGGCTTGTTCCCGATGGTCAGCAACGACGGCTCTGACTCCCTGGCTGCTGAGATCACCACCCCAGAGATCCGGTATGCCGTTTGAACCCCACGGTTTAAATCTCTGGAGTAATTTGAAATAGAGTATATGTAAATAGTAAAGTATTTGTATTTGCTTTTGTGAGGTTTTGGACACTGTTTATTGCAGCCAATGTTGCAACTTGCGTGCTAGACACACATCAGAAGATGGAAGATAAGATTTGAGAGATGCTTTGCAATGCGGAGAGCCCTCGAGTGTGCGTGTGTGTGTGTTGCTATTATTCAATCTGTAGCCAGATGGTTTCTGGTCGGCTTCCTTTTGCTCTCTGCTGCTTTAAAAGAACCGTCTCTGAAGTGACTTATATAATACTTGGGTGTGAGTTGCATCAGCCTGACTGCTGCTTTCCAAGAGGGCTGGGTTTTCTGCTGGCACCATACTGTGCCTGGATTTTTTTGTGAACCAAAATAAATATGGTTCACTTTGAAATCCTCTAAAAAGCTTCTAATGGAAGAAACACCCAGTCCAGACTAATTATTACCCTCTGGAGGTGAAGTAAAATAAAAACTGTTGTGGCCTGAGGTGATGTCATATCCTGCAAGTTTTCGGAAGTTAAATGTTGCAACAGCAGTGTTTCATGTGAGATATCTAAAGAGAATAACTGTGGTTGAAATACAAAATTGATGATTCATACTTGCTTGTGATTGTCGGTTCAGCATCCAACAGTGAGTGTGAATACTGAACCAGGCTGTGCCTTTTTTAGACACATTCAACCTGTTGCTTTCATGAGCAGCGTCTGGGGTTGATTCCTGCCCTTCAGTTTCCTTGAAACCTCGACCAATAGAATTCCAGTCAGGCCACTGTAATATTTTCCCAAGGAGCTGTATCAAAACCTCTTCTTAAGTCTTCTTTTGCCTTCCCTGACTCGACCTTTTGCGAGCCAGCATTTGTTAGTCCATCTGGAAACATTTAGTCAGTCTGCCAGTTGGAAAGGAGTCAGCAGCCACACCCTAAAAACAAGATATGTTATGTCTAGGATCTGTCTTTTGATAATGTTGAGCACCGTCTGTCTCCTGGCTTCTATCTGTTAGGTGGAAAGTATCTAAAGTATCTTTGCCCGTCTTTCCTCATTTACAGTTTTGTATTAACTGAGTACAAAGTTTGACATCAGTCAAATCAGTTGGGGGAACAGAGCTAGTGGGCATCTCAAAGTATATACAGTATATTTATAATTTTAAGGGTTCATTGTCGGTCAGTCTGACAGCCCACCACTTGTAATATTACAGCCACAATACAGTCGTTGCTCTAAATATTTTAGTATTAACGACTAGACCGAACCAGCAGATGGGATTGCATCTGTTTGCATGACATGTGTATGTTGAGTTTCCCAATTGCTAATAAAATTATAATTTCGCACGTTATTTTTACTAATGCTGCACAGTTGGTGCCAAATAGTAACTACAGAGAACAACGCATGCTGAAATGTGTTTGTTCTCACCGGTGGTCCTTCGTTTATCTTTAGCCATGATGGTATAATATTTGATTTAAATGATATTGAGGTAAATATTCATTATGGGTTGTGACAGGTGTAAGTGGTCGTTTCAACTATGTTTGAGCAATGTTGTTTGAAATTAATACTTGCTTCTGTCCAATGTGTTGTTCCAGAGAACATCTGATTCGTCTTCAGCACGAGAACAAGATGCTGAAGCTAGCCCAGGAGGGATCGGACAATGAGAAGATTGCACTGCTGCAGAGTCTCCTGGAGGATGCCAACAGAAGAAAGAATGAACTGGAGACAGAAAACAGGTCAGCAGAGAGCCTAGGAGCCTTCGGGGCAAAAGCAAACAAACTGGAGGCTGAATTATGTTTTATATTTGCCTAAAAAAACACAATTAAATTGTTCTTTGCCCTGCTTAGTATCTTTTGTTGTGTTTGTATAGTTTTGAGAGCCACACTTTCAGCATGGGCTGCCTGTGTTGGTTTTATTTATTCATGTATTGTATTGTATGTCCCCCGTGACATTTTCTTTGTCGATACTGGAATTTTCCGAGAGCGACCCTTTAGTCAGCAGCCTGCCTCCCTGCTCATTGCTGTCAAAACGTTCTTGTCAAATTTGGTGTTTTGTGTTTTGTTATTTATCCAGGTTAATCAATCAGCGCCTGATGGAGGAGCAGGGTCAGGTGGAGGAGCTACATAAGAATCTTCAAGAACAGGGCTCCAAAGCAGATGATGTAAGTAATGACGTGTTTGTTCTGGAGACGTAACTCTGATACCTGTTGGAATGTTGACAACAAGCAAAGATTACCATCAAAACACACTTAAACAAAAATGTTCAACAAGACTGCAGTCCAGCGCTCCTCCTGAAGGCTCACAGCTTTACATTTTTATTTTAAAAAGTCACATTTAAAAAGGGAAAAGGCCAAAGGAGTGCCGTTAACATAATTAACCATCTGTCTTTTTGATAAAAACTAAACAGAACACATACTTTTGTTATTTTTAGATAGAGTTTATAAAAACAAGCATTTCTTTTTTTCAAATGTAGCCAGGCAAGAAAGTTGACAGATTATCTCGATTATTGCCTCTCAGTGAAATATTCTCATTATTTTCTTTTCAAATAATGCTTCCACTCACAGACTATAGTAAGTATAACTTTGTGATTCCTGACCAGTTCCCTCTCATAGACCATTCAGTTCTCTCAAGATGTTAGCTTTTTGACTTTGTGAAACGAATGGGTAACAACTCACAATGTGACACATTTTCACATAATGAGGCTCTAATGTTGTGTTGGTATACATACTGTATACACTTTGCAAATAAAATCACTTCATGCATTTATTTCACTAAGTTGCTGCACTAAAGTAGTAGTTAGTTTCCCAGCTAGGTTTGGAGATCCTGCAGATCTCGTTTTCCTGTTAGAAATGGAGGAAAGGTATCTGTAATTAGTTATTTGGTTTCTTCTCTGTGTAGATTTTTCTCCTCTCTAGAAACCCAAGTTTCCTCTTTCCTAAAATGATTTTTAAATGTAAGAATATAAACGTTTGATACCACATGATAACATTACCCAAACATGTTATGATCTCCTCTTCCCTCTGGTGGATGAAAAGGGAAGTGTGCAAGGTTTTGTTATATTGTGGTGCCTTTTGGTCCTTTTGCATTCATCCAACACAAAAGACTCTTTGAATGTTTCAAGTCTTTTTTATCTTGTATTATAAGTTGTATCTGTGGGTTTTGTAGTTTGGAATATATTGTTTTAAAACATATTCTTGATGTTCTCTTCCTTGTATCCAGTCTTCCATCCTGAAGAAGAAATATGAGGAGCACATGTAAGTTTTACAAACCCAGACATGCTGACATACAAACAACTTGATTTAAAATGTTCTTTTCATTTAGTCCTGGGATGCTAAATATGAAATATTCCACAAAACTAGGTCTGAAAAAACATTTTGTACATGCTTTTGTGCTCTTCATCAGGGAGAAATTACGAGAGTTGAACAACGAGTTACTGAAGAAGAACGCCCTCATCGACGAAATGGAGCCCAAATACAACACCAGCTGTGAGTTTGAATTCTCAATGTGTGAAATGCAGTTGAAGCCTGATGACCTCTCCTCTTTTAACCGTTCTTTTCATTTTTAAATTTAATGTGTGACATGTGCTACAGAAACACTGAGACGTCTTCTTTTTTTTTCAATGCATACTCATCGCAAAGGCCAAATAAGTTCAACAAAATCACTTTTATGTTGTTTCCTCTCAGCCCAACGAGTGGAGGAGCTTGAAGACGCCTTGAAGAAGAAAGATGAAGACATGAAGCAGATGGAGGAGAGATATAAGAAATACCTGGAAAAAGCCAAGAGTGTGAGTTTATTTATAGCTGAACTCTTTTTTGCAGGTTGCATTGTAACCAGTGATCGCTTGCTGCAGGTCAACTAGAAAGTGTATGTGATGCGATTGAATATGTTGGCTCCAGGTGATCCGGACCCTAGACCCCAAGCAGAACCAGGGTTCAGGTCCCGAAGTCCAGGCCCTTAAGAACCAGCTGCAGGAGAAGGACAGGATGTTGCACTCATTGGAGGTAATAACGTATGAGAGTTGGATGATCCGGTAAGGAAAGCGGTGGACTCTGCAGCTTATTAACCAGTCACCTTAGAGATGAGCAGGAACTGGAGAAGGATGCATGTTTAATAAAAAAAGAACCGGCATTGAGCAGTTTTTGTGTGTTTTTTTATGTTTTCTCCAAACAGAAAGAGATGGACAAGACAAAAACCCAGAGAGATTACGAGGAGAAACTGATCGTGTCTGCCTGGTACAATATGGTAAGAAAGACCTGAACAGTGACTCGTGGACTAGTGTCCTGTTTCTCCAGAAATGATTTGTGGTCAATTATTCCTTTTCCTGAACATAGCATTCCAGCCACATGTATTTACCTGTGAATTTGAATGCTTTGAGTGTTTTTTCTTATATGCATGAAATTCATCATTATTTACAAGTCATGCAAGAACGCCTTTTAACCACCAGAGGGAAGCATAGGCCTATATATAGTTGTAAAAAGAAAATGACATGTCCTCCGTTAAACATTTGATCAGCTGCTGTTAATGTTCACAAGTTGTTAGATGAGAACTAATATTGTGTTTGGGCTCAACTCTGATGGCCGCTGAGTCTCTGGTGACCTCCACTATGTGTCATGCTCCTGAATAAGCTCTGGTTTTTGATTTTCCATGTACTCGCTCTCTTGTTCTACTGATGAAGTCCATTGAGGGCAAAAATAAGACTTCTTCTGTATCTTATTCTCAGGGCATGTCGCTGCAGAAGAAAGCGGCTGAAGACAGACTCGCCAACACCGGTTCTGGTCAGTCCTTCTTGGCCCGCCAGAGACAAGCCACAAGCACACGCCGCTCCTACCCAGGCCACGTCCAGCCAGCTACCGCAAGGTAGATGGCAGCACGGCAAACAAATAATGCGACAAACTACCATACAAATCCCCTAAACTTACCCACAATAGATGTGCCTTTCTTTTTTTTTTTTTTGAGGCACACTATTTGCATTCATTTCTAATGGACGTTCTTGTTTTCCTATATTCCGTCTATTGATTTTCTTTTTTTTCTTCTTGATCAGATCCATGAGGTAGAGATGCCAGGCAAGGCTGTCCAAAATCTCGCACCACTTTTTTATTTTCTTTTTTTCCACTCACAAAGCATATTTGTGAGACCTGTCTAACCCTGACTGCTGTGATGCCAGGCTCCACCCCTTTAAACACCCCAGCATATTCCATAGGGTCTGACCCCAAGCATCCTCTCTTCCTCCCTCTCCACCACTGACCTTCCTCAACCTGTGCTCTGTGGCAAACCGTTGTCAGGCAGGTAATTTTGACCCTGAGGTAGAGAAGAATTCAAAGTTCCTGTTATTTCTGTTTCATGGAACCGCTTTTGCCCGTTCATGCCGTATTCACGCACATCTCTGTCTTCATCGTGTTTCTCGTCTGGCGTCGACAGACTCTCTGTCCTGCGTTTATCGGTTTTAACTCTTATGATGTAGCTTTCAGCAGGCGACAGCAATTCTCATTTACATGTGTTCAACATTTTTAATTTTGTTTTGCAAATGGAAATAAGTTGCTCTTCTGCCGTGTCATTATAATTTCCGTAATCTTTTACATTTAGAGGCAATATTGAGCAACAAATGCATAGGAAGATGTATAGTCGCCTCATTTCATGTAAATGTTCAATTATCTTGCTTTTGGGGTTAATAATCTCTTATAGGACTTCATAATTTGGAGAAAAACACGTCACTGTCAGCTGATAACAGTGCAGCAATAATTGTGAATGGTCATTTCTGATTCAGCTGTTGCAGTTTCGTCAGAAGTTGCAATGCTCAGCGAGGTAGATTGTGTCTACATAACTGTGTAGACTGGTTTTCATTATCTTTCTTAAGGAGCCATCGTCAAGCAGACTGGGAAATGCATCAGTTCATATAGTTTTAGGTTCACCAGCATTTAGCCGGTTGTCTCAGATGACACCTGACGTGCCATAGCGTTACATTTCAGAACATGCGCCACAGTGTTCGGTCGACGGACATGCACGGACGTGAATGTGTTAAAGGAATAGTCGTGACATGGTTTTAGATGGTGGGATTGGGTCTTGGTTTGCAGATCGCTCTTTCTACTAATGAGTCAACAAAGAGGAGGTGTTAAAACGGTGTCACTCATTGAAGCTCCGTTCCATATCGCTTGGGAATCGATTGATTACTATCGTAGTGGAAAGGTTGTTTAGGGTGTTTTTGAAAAGTACACAGCGCTTCCCATGTCACTTTAAACAAATCTTGAATAGGTATGCCTGTTCCTGTCCTTTCTTCAACCCATTTATTCTTCCACTCTGTTAACCTTGTCATTGTTTTTAAGCCACATCCCGAATAATCTATCATTAACACAATGGACTTCCTTTTTATTTTAGAAGCCTTGGAATTGACCCTGTTCGTTCATTTGTTTGTGTATGTGTTTAGATCAAGGCGTAGAATCTCAAGCTAACAAACCCCGCCGGCTGACCGTTGTCTCTCTCTTTCCTCCCTCAACAGCAATGTCACTGCATGACTGGCACTTCACTGACCTGGCCTCGCCTTCAGTGGCGCGGTCTGCGTATCTTTGGCCTACGCTGCCCTCCCTCCCCCGCGGGCAGGGCTAGACTGAGGCGCACGATGCATGAACTACCTGCCTGCCTACTGTTTGCATGACTTTGCATTGACTCGAGTCTGCGAATAACCAGCACACCAGTAACAGCATGAGAACTAACAACCCTCTGCCGTGGCATGCATCGTAACCCCAAGACCAGCTCAAGGAGGCCAGAAACTAAACGCCTTTCCCGGCCTTCCAGCTCCTCGCTCCTCGTGTTCTCCTGCTCTTTGTTACCCTCTCCATTCCCCTCCACCTCTCCTCCCTCCACTCACTCTTCGTGGACGTGCCTGCTTGTGCTTCCACGCTGCATCAAGTCTGTTACACTTCAATTTATGTTACAAACACCAAGGACAGGGGCAGGATATAGCAGCTTAGTCTGTCAATTAAGCAGTCCATCTACAAATATGCCTTTTCTGTCATGTGTAACTTGACTCCTCCAGGATACCTCAATAACATATTTCCACATATCTGTCTCTATGTATGGGAGATAAATATTTGAGAGGTGTAGCCTGCAAATCAGTCTCCATAACAAAAAGCGCTCCCCTTTAAACTTCTAGGTGTGGTTCTGCCCTGCCTCTCCTCAACATGTTGCTAGATGGCGTCTTAGAAGTGGTTTTACCTCAAGCAGTAATCAGTACAACAAGGAGAGCGTGCAGGACATTACTGTGATGTCCTGCACATGTTTAGACAGATTGCATAGGATGGCAAAATAAGTGTTTTAAAATGAATAACATTGTTACAAATATTCTTTTTTTTATGGGATAAAGCCCTCATTAAGGCGACTTATAACTTTTTTTCCAATGGAATTTACTGCCCTCATGGCATCAATCTCTCCATAAAATCTTCTTTAATGCACATGTATACAGTGGTTGTAGTTGACTACTATGTTGTCTGTTATTTGTCTAAGTAACACAAAACTGGTCGAACTGAGCCAAAAAGCAAGAGCCTCTAAAAACGGTGGAAATGTTTTATACATTGTACCATCAAACATGAATGCAAATCTAATAGAATATTTTCCTGACAAAAATAAGCAAATGAAAGCGTACGTTAGCTCTTGCAGGCTAATGTAAAGTGCATTCAATTCGTTGACTGGAAATTTTTAACTTATATTAGACACAAAGGACACTATCAGAAATAAGAAACCTAAATGTGGTCTTGCTGCAAGACATACTGTACACTGTGTGTAGCTTTTCTTTAATCTCTTTTATAAGTGTTTTATTTTATTTTCAGATCATATTATAGGTATGTGGACAATTAGGGTGAGAGACTTAAAAAAACACCTGGAGCTAAAGATATATGCATATTTTAGGCATAAGTGCATACATGGGTGAATCCTCCAATTGGAGTGCCTTTGTTTAAAATATATTTTAAAAAACAGACTGGTCGCTCTTTTTATGACTAAAGATGGCGAGACATACCACCTTTCTTTTTAAAGACCAGTTTTTTTGTGTTATTTGAAAACAATACTTTTAAATCTCATATGCATACATTAAGTAATACTTAATGAGGGCTTTTCTTCTCTGTACTTTGACCTATTTTACTTATAGCTGTATTATTGTGTAACCTTGGTTTAATTCATGCCGTGCATTTTTATCTTGATAGCTTATTTATTCTTTCGGCGCTTGTACAGCAGTGTTACATTCTTTTTTTTTCTTTTTTTTTAAAATATCAGTAGTATTATTATATCACCACTTGTACTGTTACAATGGAGTGAAGTTTCCATACGAGATCGCGATACTGTTACATACTTGTCTTATGCAACAAAAGGAGGAAATACTGTTTGTCTCCATGTAATGAAAATGACGGTTATTACTAACTGTCATCGGAGTGTCAGAGAAACACAGAGAACATTGTGAAGGTTCCACTTACCTCCAGTCTTTTCAGGAAGAGGAGTCTCTTAGAAAACAAGTCATTTTTGAAACGGAATGTTTTCTTATCAACAAAAGAAAGCACATTTGTACACTTTTAATTCACTGAACGGTTACTGTGACCCTACAAAATGATCATTAGTGTTTCTAGCGACGGCAACAAAGACGGAGGCCACGTCTGGGATCCGGCTCATTAGATGTTAAGCATGCATGTGTAACTGCATCAACAATTATTTGAGCTCAGATGTTTGATTAACTTGATCAAATTAGATTCTACATTCAGCCATCAAATAAATTAGTTTTCCCAGAGGGAGCGGTGGTGACAGGGTGTGTAGTTTCCGTATGATTTCAGTTGCAAAGCAAAAGCGTGATGTTTTGTCTAGTTCGCTACTTGTTTCTGTCCAATTCTGTGTTTTGGAAACCACTTGCCATTAACATCCAGCTGTAAGTTATATTACACAGAACTCTTTTAACCGTCCATCCTCATGAGTCATTGGTTTGGGAAGAAATCTGTATATAATGGAACACATCCACATTGGGGTTGACCTGTTTAAAATCATATCAGGGATGTTGGGGAAACAGTTTCTGTTTTTTCATAACCCCTGAGAGAAAGCATATGATGTTCTCTTTTATCCCCATTCAAGTCAGCCACTGTAATTTATCGTTATGTGTCTGTGTACTGGCAAATAATGAAATACTATGGGTAAAGATTATTACAGTAATAACCTGAGAAAACCAGCTAGTTTGTGACAATTTACTTCTGAATAAAGAAGGAAAGGTGACATTTTGATTTACTGTTTAATGCAAAGGCCCCAAATCATTTTCTAATAATTTTTTTGAGAACAAAATGAGAAAGATTGCAGTATTCAAAACCCGGTCATAACGTGGTGTTTTACTTGCATGCCGAAGCTCGTGCTGCCTGACGAGCAGCACGAGGCTGTTCGCCGGCAGCGTCGCGTCACTACGCCTGCAATGTTTGCTGTATTTTTTTACTCATTGGAACAACGTTTCTTTACATATTGAAGTAGCAAATAACCTTCCATTTGCCAAGTTTTATATTGCTTGTATACAAACACACTATGTACATACTAAATGTGTGCAGCGCGAGAGGAGGTGTCTGGCTATTTGAGAATGAGAACGTACAACTTATGTCAAGTTAGATGGATTTCATTCAGCATCTGTCCGATCAGGACCTATTGATGAAAATGTGCTTCCTACACTGCAAAACTTGGAACTTACATTGTAAATAAAGCTTGTATAAAACCGTCCGGGTCTCTGTTCTTCATCATTTTTACAAATCATGACAAGTATTATGCAATCTGACACCACACACACACCCATAGCGTCTGCTTTCAATGGTCCACTTTATTCAAGGTAGGCCACAATTAGGCTGGTGACATAAATTAATCCTTCACCACAAATTCAATTGTTTGCACACAAGATTGATTGATATCTGTATATCAGCAGTGACGAACCAACAGGCAGGTAGCACCTGAATGCAGCGCCCCTTGGCCTGATGGAGCTTTAGCTGACCTGCCCGGAGCAGCACCTTTTGCTTCTTGTGTATGAACTTTATTGGCATACACGCTGCTCAAACCACTGGATGAAAATACATCTCCAGAATGATGAAGAAAATATACAAAAATATTTTTCCAACGCTACACCTGCTTTGGAATCGCAACATAGATGGCCGCGTGCCACCTGGATAAGAAACGGAGTTGTTAAGAAGAGCCAGTCATTTTTACCCCAGGAGGATACATATCTATATTTGGACTTCCATACAACAGATAGACAGAAGTATGACTCTGTAAAGGATCATTTGACTGCTGGAAGTGTAAATAAGTAACTGTTTGCTAACAAGTTCACAGCATCAACTTAGATGGTAATACATCAATGTTGTGCTCCTCTATGACCTCTAGTGGCCAAAAGTATAAGTCACTTAACGCAGGTATGATGCCTCAATGAGCCAGATCAAGTTCTCTGTGGCCTGCTGTTGGAGATTCTGCCACACTTTCAGGAAGAGATCAGGACAAACATGTTTGGCGTAGCTATGACACACACACACACACACACACACACACATACACACAATCCTTAGGTTGCAAAGACATCAATCGACCAAAACAGTCAAGTTTAGGCCTGTAGTGAATTTGAGTTCTTCCTGCAGTGCGTCTTTACTTTTATTAGATAATTTGACAGATGGGACAGTATCCAAGTCAGGAATTCTCTTATTTATAATTAAGCTCAGCCTTTAAATCCCTGTGTATAGTGAATGGCAAAGAGATTTTCCCTAATAATAGCCCGCCATCCTAACTTTGGCCTTAGTGCGATAACCACTCTTGTAGAACAATTTTGGTCATAGTTCTGTTGGAGCTCATGAACTGGATCATCCCTGCCTGGGATGAAGCCTGGATGCCCCTCGAGGCTGCAGACACAGAAAACGTCCCTGTATCGGTGTTGCATTCTTCATTCCTGAGAGCTTCTTTCTCTCCGTCCCGACCTCGGCCTCTGGGTGCTTCCTCCTGACATTTCGCAGGCAGAGGTCCAGAGTCAACACAAACACACTCCTCCGGTTCCGCACTCACTCCTATCATGACGGGTCTGATTGAAAAGAGGACAGAGGAATGGTTGCAGTCCAGTGTTGGGATCACTCCCCACACCTGGGTCAAGTCAAGTGTGCTGATGGTTCATCTCATTCCAGTTAGGACCCAAAACCAAATGGCTGAAAGTTTAGACAGTAACTGGTGGTTGTCTCTATTCAGTCCACTGTTTACTTTGAGTGTGCGTGATGTTGTTTGCACATCAGTGGGATATTTTAATACAGGACACTTCTCTTTATGGATTACATCATGCCAATTCGAATGATGGAAGGTCAAATACAATGCGTCTCCTGGCAAAGATAACCATCAGATAGTGACACTTGTCTGCTTTGTTGTCAATATAACAGTCTCAAATAACATCTCCAGGATATTGTTCAGTCTCCATACACCCTTGAAATGACATGTTCCCGCCTCACACTTTGACAGGCATCTACTCTATGTACACCACGGGTAAACAGTGAGTCGTGAACATCATGAATAGGGTGGACAAGCAGCAGCACTCACACGATTCCACTCGTGTGGTCCAGACAAAAGCCCCCAATTCTTCTACTTTTGTTCATAACAACACAACAAGCTGTCAGTTTTGATGTCAATCCGTTAATGTTGGACGTTCCAACGGACGTTTAACAGATGTAGCGTTTCATTAACTTTAAACAACCGATATTCCCATAATTTGACTTTTTGAGGGAGATGCACTGACGGAATCACTATTTATGAGAATATCAATTAATTTGGCTTGGATTATTTAGTTTTTTTTAGGAAATGTTCCACACCTTCGCTGAATTTGGCAAATTGTACACTGCGCCCCATTCCACTGAACATCAGTGCTCTTCCAAGCAAATGCTTCAAGTCAGAACATTGTTTTTAAATATCCAAAGAAAATGTTGTCATTGATCCCAGATGTTTTTTTTTTTCTTTCTTTTTTCTCTCCTTATGACTCTCAATATTGAAATAATTATGGAAACATTCCACTGGGAGGAAAATCAGAGCAAACAAGAGCTGTCATTTCCCTAATGAAAGAGCCTGTTATTATTCTTCATAACTTAACGTCTGGCTGACAATATGGGCTTTATGGCACTTTCAATTTCCATTCCAATCAGAATAGTGGGGGGCAGGCCTGATAACACAAGGCTCTCATTGATACACACACACACTCCGACACGCACACACAATCAGACACACACACACAGATTAGGTGGTGTGTCAGCGCTTTGGTTTGGAGCCTGGCGGATACCTGACCTGAAGTTTTAACACGCACGGAAAGCACACGGCGTCCAACACACACACACACACACACACACACACACACACAGCCCATCACCGTCAGCCAAGACACAGGCAACCACTCCACTTTTACATGATCTATTTTGGCACGACTTCAATGAGACGCAGGTGAGAAGTGCACCGGCGAAACTGAAACCTCATGCTCGGCCTGTTGACACAGTGGGAGAGTCAAAGGGAGGCAGAGCGCCTCTTTGATTGTATTGACCCCAGCGAGCGGGGAGAGTTCGAGGGGTAGCTGTTTGACTGGCAGCCGCTGTGATGTACATTCTGTGAGACGAAAATCTCTTTTCGCATTGAACATGAATATGTATTTATTCCCGCCAGCTTTCTTTGCCTCCTCTCAGGCTTGTTAAGTTGTCAGAACGCCTCTCGTTGAGCAATAGGTTGCCGAGCTCTCGAGAAGAACAGAGCTGATTTTATTTCCAACATGAAGCCTGGCTTCCCCCGGACAGATCCTCAGGCTTGCCGCCACGTCGCCTCCCTTATGATAAAACCTGCTGATGCGTGTTCACCATCAGAATCAGTGATCTAGAAATGATAACAATATTCAGGAGTGATTTATTGTGTCCACAATTTCAGGGTTCATGATTTTGCCTGTTCCTTTTTGATCCATGCAACCAGATTTGCTTTTTGCCCTTTTCACCCTATTGCCCTCGAGACAGAATGAGACCATACATGTTTGCTCATGAGCAGACTCAACATTAAGACATAGCAATGACATGCACACAGTGGTGAAAAGCATAACTCAAATAAAAGTGCTAAATGTGTCGTGAATGGGCTTTTCTGTAAATGTATTGAAAACACAGTGGAATCTCACATAAATTAAGGTTGCTTCACTTCACATAAATTATTGCTGAGACTTTAAAGGAGGCCCGTGGTGGACGGGTCAAAAAACGCAGGACTTTTACTCAGGAGACCAAAAGTGTTTTTTACAGACGACTTTGTGCTAAGAGATGCTCCACCGCTGAGTCACATGACGTCACGTCCGTAGCTTACGATGCGTCACAAGAGCACTCATTTGAAGCCAAACCATGATTGTTTGTCCAACCGTAGCCAAGCAGTTTTATTGCCTGAACCCATGTTTCATAAAATGAATCGTGTGTCACAAGGCAGCTACAAGCGTTTCACACCGTTACCGAAGCACGGACCTTCTCATCTCACCTCAAGCGATGCTTAGCATCTCCTCCGTTGATTACATGTGAATGCAAACAATGCAGGCTTCAAAAGTAAATGCATTCCACATGTTACCGGTCAGTACTTCAGATTTTGGATATATATTTGTGGCATAATCTGCAGCGAGTTATTCATTTTAAGAGAAAATAACACTTGAAATGAAGCTCATACACACAATGTTTATTTTGGTGAGAATTACTCAATTTAAATTTGTTCTGTTTCTGTTTTCTTTGGGGCAATTTATAATGTGTTGCTTGTCAGACGCTTTCAAACGCGCGCACACACACACACACACACACACACACACACACACACACATATACACACACACACACATACACACAGGCACACGCACACAGAGTCCGACAGAGCAGGAAACCATCGGACCAGAGGGATGGACGTCTGAGGGATCTCCACGGTGTTTGAGCCAGAGTGAGTCACGCTGGGCTCCGTGACCACTAAATCAAAGAGGTGTTTGAACAGCTGCATTCCTTCATACCCCTTTACTCTCTCTCTCTCTCTCTGGTGAGGTAAGTCATCCTTTGACTGTGGACAGGTGTCTATTAGAGGTCGAGCGTAAAGATGAGACAGAGCAACTCTGTGAGGCTTCACAGCAGCAACTGTCGCTGATTTATGGACCCATGACAGCCCCAAGTGAGTCATTATGCATCTTCCATTTCTTTCACTCATACAGCTGCCCTGCTCCAGAGTCTCATACTGTTGGGCCATTCGTTTTCGGTGACAGGCCTGATAATCGCAATTGTATGGACAAACTCAGCGCTGAATTTGTTCTTCTGACTGAATCCTAGCATTTCCAAAGTTATGTTGATTCTCTGGAACTGCCACCCGGGATTTAGTTCACATCTGTGACCATTGCATCAGTGGACTGAATCTAAAATCATCGCAGTAAATATATTGCAATTGTTGTATATTTTAGAAGATTGGGACTGAGACAAGAGTGGAAAGTCACATGCAGGATCAAAATCAGAACAGTTGATGAATATATATATTATTTTTTTTTCGGGGAAAATGGAAAGAAATGTTGTTTTTGAACACGTTTGAGCCTCTGGCAGTGACAGATAACTGAGACATCAATTTAAGCATGTCATCATGAAACTTAATGATGTGAAAACACATGCACAGTGCACTTCAAAGAGAGAAAGAGTCTTCGTGGAATGGGCTGGAAGTCGAGGGTGGAGTTGGAATGATAATAGTAGGAAAGATTTTTTTTTTTTTAAGTCTTTACCTAACACTGGCTGGAAGCGATAAACAACTGTTGGTCAACTTTTGACCTCAACTGGACAATCTTTGGAAAAGCAACAGGATAGATTTCAATTTAAATGAGTTTTTCATCCATTTAATGAACACAACTGAACATGTTTTGTGTGACTGTCTTGGTTTGATTGTGATTTGAATCCAAACACCAATAATAAAAAAAGACCTAACCTACATAGAAACAGATTGAATATGCTATAGGTAACTTTGCACATTGGCGTCAGTCACGTGTGAACTTGATGCAGTGTGATACAAAACTACTGAGAGGAGAGGACACATTTGTTTTTACTGATTTTTTCAACCGTTTCTTATTTTAATATTGTTTGATGAGGACAGCTTACATTTGGTGGTGGCTGAACAAAACATTTCACAGTGTGAAAATACACATGTGCTCTCTGGTCTACACTGTTTCTAAAGGACCTCAAACCCATTTATATACAGTCTTAGCCTCAAATCTTTTTTGACATTTCTCTACTGTCTTATTGGCCGACACCTATGCTGATAACAGAATTTATCCTTTATTAATCCTCTTGAGGAAATCCATCTCTGCATTTAACCCCTCCTTAGAATTAAGGAGCAGTGTGCTGTCCTGTGAGGCCCCAGGGGAGCAACCGGGGGTTCAGTCAGTGTCTTGCTCAAGGACACTTCAACGCCCAATTATGGGGAAACTGGGGATTGAACCTGCTACCTTGTGGTTATGGGACAACCAGTCTCTCCATGAGCTACAGCCATAAGCTGACGTATCCCAACATATTGGCCCCCGCCAATTTATTCCACTTCACTCGTCACACATTGGTTGCCAGTTGTTACTACATCTTGCATTGTCCTCGAATATAGTCCATCTGCTCAAGTAGAGTATTATTTGTAATATTCCTTTTCTCATTATTTGTTATAGTAGTTAGTATTATATATTATTATGTGGAATGCCATTGAAACAATTCAATGACACCATGTCCTAATAAATAGAGAGGGGAAACAGGACAGTGGTGGGGTTAGTAATTTAGTAAGCTGGAGCAGACCTTTGGATCTAATGAATGTGGTGTGTGTGTGTGTGTGTGTGTGTTAGTGTTTGTGTTTGTGTGTGTCCACAGAGCCGCCAGGACTCCCTGAATTCCAGTAAATGTTTTTTAGCATGAACACCATTTTCGCTTTGATGCTGTGACTCAGGGATCAGTCACTCGACCGCTTCCATCACAACTAACCGTGCTGTCGTGCCTTTTCTCTCTGTGTGTCGGTTGGAGTTAATGTCATGTTTGTTTTTGAAATCGGAAACTATAGCTGTTTACAAGAAGTGGATAATTGAATGTGTTTTACGTATATCAAACACAGCAATCATGTGGTTTGTATCGCTGCTAAAACCAGAAGGTCGGAGTAGAACATTTACTGATGCTGAGTTATCTGGAAGGTTTGTTTGCTTGTGTTGGAAAGTCGTAGATTAGAATACATTGGGATTACTGTAAACGGCACAAAATCACCATTTATATAATTAGTGCTGTGAAGTCAGATTATCTTTTCAAAGGGCACATCTCCTTTTTGTCTGAATGACTGTGGCAGTGATGCTGTAAATCCAGACGAGGATTGTAGAGGCCTAACCACCACGGTGTATCTGACTCCACGCAGGAAATTGAAGGAAGTCACTGTTTACTGAGATTACATCGATAAAGATTTGTCTGTCAGCCATAACCCATTCTGTACAAGTTCGCTTTCATGTTTCCCATAAACAGTGAATGTCTGAGTCATTGTTTTTGGGGGAGGGATTACCAACGTGCCCCTCAACAGGAAGCCACCTGATAACAGACCTTTATTGTGAGACATCAGACGCCAAAATTTCTGTCCTGAGCATCTTTTTTTTTTTTTAATTGTATCTGCGTCAGTGAAGCAGTCAATACGACGCTGAAGTCAGTAGACATTGAGACAAGTAGGAGATGTCCAAAGACACATGTCGAGGCATTCGTACTGCATGTTTATTGAGGTTGTTCAGGTGTGGCCGGTGCTTTTAACTCTCCTACATATGTATTGATGACAGTCCGCCTGGTCCTTTTTGTTTTATTAAGCAATAAATATGTCAAAAAATGTCCTTTTGGCAAAATTGTTTTGCTCCTTTTTTTTTTTAGGAGAAATGTAACATTCAAAATCTGGCAAGTATTTGTCATGGCAATGGAAAAGCTACGCGTCTTAGATTTCAGAATCCATTGGAATTACGTCGATGGCATAAATATTCGAGGAGATACGGTAATTTTAGTTTTGCATCCTGTTTGCATGTTACTTCTTGTCGCCGGCAAGTCAACAAGTCCGTACTCGAAGAGTCTCTGTGCATTAAATATGAATCTGCATGCAGCTAGCAGTTAGCCTAGATTGCATAAAGCAGAGGAAAACAAATGCTATGTCCAAAGTTTAAAAAAATATAATTTGCCTACCAACAGCTTTACTGATCAACACTTTATATCTTGTTCGTTTTAGTCTGTACAAATGAGCTCCATAGAGCCTTCTCTGCTCCCAGTCTATACACCAAGCTACTGCTCTAAGCTAAGCTTCTGTCTGTATATTTAAGCAAGCTACTACTAAGATTAGTAATGGGCTACTGCACAGTTATCAATACCATAAGAATAACAATCCGTGTAGCAATAGCGTGAACAAATAGAACGGCACTTGGAGAACGCAGGCCACATGCCAGTCATTATGTTGCATGCACATACAGTGAGACACTTGCAGATCGAGCCAGGCCTTTTCAATCAGAGTTTAATGGTGTGTGTGGGAAGGAGACCATGGTCGATATGACTGACCATCTGTAAAAAGACTGAATCACATGGACTCAAGATATTACTGGAAGGCTTCCACTGCTTCTCCTCCTCTCGTCTCATGTGTAACATGAATGGATACATCTGTCCAGGATGATGTTCAGCGACAGTCATGTCTTCCGTGGTCCATTTTCAGGATTATGAGGCCATCAGGAATGTGTAAACAGCATGCAGACATATAAATACTTTAAACTTTAGATAGCAATCTGGAAATACTAGCAGGTTTGCATCCACACATATTTACACTTTATTGCTATTTTATGTTTTTCTCCCCCCAACTTTACTTCAACCAATCAGATATCAGGGTTGTGTTTTGAAGAAAAGTATTTAAAAAATCATCTGGTCGTTTTACTCTCCTGAAGGGATGGACAGAGTTGTATGTGTTACCTGACAGGATCAAATACATCCTCCTCCCAGTCTTTATAAAATGAAACATATGTGGTCATTTCCATATTGTCAAATCCTTTTGAAGAGGCAGAATCAGATGTTTGCTCGGAAACCCTCTGTAGACCCCAGCGCTGTTTGATCTTCACAAACCCAGCCACTTTAAAGTGGAAATGTACAGATGTGCCGTGGTATCAGTATTGACGGAGGTCACTGAAGTCCATAACAGGCTTCAAACAGACTCCCCTTTCATGGCATAACAGAATTAATACGTTCAAATGCATTAAAGTACTGAACTCAGTCAAAAATGTAATTTGTTTATTTATTAATTCATAATATTACACCAAAAGCAGGAAGTGGACTTTTTACAACTGTTGAATCCACTTGTAAAAAAAAACCAAAATGTCCCTTTTTTGCACAATTAACTTTCTCTTTAAAACTAAATAACTATCAATTAAAATAATTTTGATATAGCCGTCCCCATAAAAGAAAACTAAAACGATGTCACCGCTTCAAAACTCAACGCATACGATGAGACCATTGTTGTACTCATCACCCCCCACGCTGTGTCATATGGTTTTAAGCTATGAAAAAACTTGACCGCAGAAGTCATCCCACATTTAGTATGAGTGAAGAGCTAAAATATGTGGTTTCACTTCTCAGCAGTTATCATATCTCAGACATGTGGAGTCTAACGCTGCACAGAGCTCGAGGTTGATGTATGTTGGATGAGTATTTATAAAGAATAACCTCTGTATGGGGGTTCATGGGGAGTGGAAATAAAGTGTGTCTGTCTGTGTGCGTGCGTCTATGCGCGTCTGTGCGTGTGCGTGCGTGCATGTGTGCGATTCTCTTTGTTGTGCATCTGTACCTGCAGCTGCTTCCTCTTTAATGTCCAAAAAGGTGGAGAACATGAGATTTGTAGATGGTCCTCTGCAGCCACACAGGCACACACACACACACACACACACACACACACACACACACACACACACACACACACACACACACACACACACATACACACACATACACACACACCAGACATATGTTTCATTTTTATAAAGACTGGGAGGAGGATGTATTGGATCCTGTCAGATGACACGTACAACTCTGTCCGACCAGATTACTTTTAAAATACTTTTCTTCAAAACACAACCCTGATATCTGATTGGTTTTCAGTTAAAACCTGTCGTCAGATTCTTTGATAAGACGAGTAAGAGTAGAGCCTGAAACTATATGCTGCCGTGTTTCTGAAAGGTTATTTGCTGCATCTCTCTGTATATATAAATGTCCATGTAATGTCTCCTCTGTCAGCAGGTGTTCTTTACCCTTTACAGTCTGGGAATGAAATAGAAGGGGAAAAAATGGGTCAAAAAGTTTAAATGTAATGGGACATTCAGTAGAGATTTTTTGAGACCAGAGACCAGATAATTGCACAGCTGGTAAAGAAAACACCCGTATTGTGTCCACTAGGGGGGGCTTGAACAGGGCCCTATTAAAACTAAGGGTCCTAATTACACGAGTGGGCAGAAACGCTGTAGAATTGGCCAATAAAAACGGTTTCTTTAAATGCAGCCTAAAGGCACCTGTGTTTTTCTTCTTCTTCAATTTCTATTTGAAACTGGGTGAATGGTGTCCTGTCCTTACCAGCAAAGACGCTTATTCAACTTTATTAAATGTAAGACGTTCACGAATCATGTGACTTCACAGCGCTGAGGACTGCTATCTGTCTGTCCAGGCGTGCCGGCCTCATCACCACTTTTCCAGCCTGTTCTTTGTCTCCGAAATTAAGCCCCGGAGTCGTTCTTTGCGTCAACAAACCGTCCTGTATTTACTCAGACGTCTGACAACACCGACATGTGTCCGCTGCCCCCGTGTGAACCAGGATTTTGACGGCAGGCGCATCGAGTCAGAGCGCATAGATCCGCCTCCGACTGCAAAGCATGAGGCTTTGAAACCTTTCACACCAGCCAAGCATCCCGACATTTACTTTTATAATTAAGTGCAACACATAACTAATGACAATACGAACGATCTACAAAGATATTGCTTTTTAGAGCCAAACCAAGTGTGTTTTAATGTAATCTTTTACTGAACTACTATGTGAACTGTCAATCATCGGGCCTATTTAAAGACTACGTGTTCTTCATTGAGCCTAAATAAGACTGATCCGTGCTTGCTACTGTTACGGCTCCATGAGGGTCACCAAACTATTCAGCCTGCGCATTACGCCATCCTTATACATGCGTGGGGATTATCCAATGGGCTGTGTTTGGTTATGTTGAGTGGCTGCCGCGTGAAGTCTGCTGGTCTTCAACAAAGATGGAGCTCCGGGGTCTCCGTGTCTGTGCTGTGATGAAACGCTGTCATCGTGCGTGTTCTCATGCAAATGCCTCCAGTTTGTCCGGCATGAACTTCCAGGGCACGATAATCTATCCTCGGGATCTCCACTGGCACCCTTGATTGCCCGCAGGTCTCCTACGGGGTGACGACGCAACGCGTCTGTCTGAAATTGACAATAAAAAAAAAAGGCCACTGTGAATTGAAATCAAGGGGCCACGTAAATAATGATAAAAACGTGTTATTGGCTTCGTGACTCGTGTTGTTGTAAAGATGAAGTAGTCGTAATGGTCTGCAGGCTTCCACACCTTGTTTATTGACATGGATGAGGTGAATGGAGACTTGCTCATAGCGGGCGGCGTGGTTTTTAATCAGATTACGTGTGCGTGTGTGTGTGTGTGTGTGTGTGAGAGAGAGAGAGAGAGAGAGAGAGAGAGAGAGAGAGAGAGAGAGAGAGAGAGAGAGAGAGAGAGAGAGAGAGAGAGAGAGCAGATACAAACAGTGAGGACTTGGCAGACACACTGAGCCGCATGTGTGCAGAGAAAGTTTGACTTTTAAAAGTCCAACTCGGCGATGCAGCGTGTTCACCAGCCTCATCTCTACCAGCCTCACAACTAAACTTTAGATGGATGTATTATTAGTATGATTATTATTATTTACTCTAGTCTGGCTCCCTCGTGCGCTGCCGCTCCATTTCTGACTTGAACCCCTTCAAACTTTCGGATAGACTCGCGCAAACTTTTGCAGAACATCGCCGCGGAAAAAAAAGGACAGTGCGGACAGAGAGAGAGAGAGAGAGAGAGAGAGAGAGAGAGAGAGAGAGAGAGAGAGAGAGAGAGAGAGAGAGAGAGAGAGAGAGAGAGGGGTAATGTGACCCTGCGTAAACTCCAGTGACCAGCTCTCCCCTCGTTCCTCTCCCAGACACCACACGTGAAGCAGCAGCAGCAGCAGCAGCAGCAGCGCGTCCGGGTCCAGGGCTCGAGCCAGCATGACTCTGTCCGGCGGTTTGTCGGATACTTGTCAGCTCATTTTACGCGACCGCATGGAGCCGGAGCTGTGGCAGTAGACAGGCGGTACTTCATCCATGCGTTCTGGGGGATAGCTGCTGCGACACGTTGCGACGCGAACACACTCCGGAGAGAGCGACGATGCGGGGCACTTTGGGCGCATTCATTCAGTCCTGTGTGATACTGCTGGTCCGAGCAGACCAGTGGAGGCTGAAGGACTACGACGACTGCGAGCTGAACAAGAGAGTAAGTCATTCAATGAGGAGTTATTCTGTGAGATGTCATATCAACATATCAATTTTTTTTTGTGTCTGGACCTCTCAAAACGGCCACATGTTCTTTTATTTTGCAATATAAAGTGCCATTTGTTCTCCGCTGTTGGACACATTTTCTTTTCACAACTTCTCAATGTCCAGTTGCGCCACTCTGTGATTTACTTCCCACTTCGTAGTGATGGAGGGTAATGCAATTGTCACATCGACCTTGTCTATTGAAGCCCTTATGTTTTTTTTGATTTGGTATGCAACTTCTGACTGATTTCATTATTGATTTATTATCTGTATCATATTTTGTTGGAAAAAAAACTTCAACTCTCCACAGAAAGTGGAAAAGCAGCATCAAATGCTCTCCCAAACCCAAAGAAAAGTCAAAGAAAAGTTAACAAATAGTAATGTCATTCTAAATAATATTGTCATTAAAAGGTAGAAGTGCATTTTGTTATGATAAAGTTCATCAGTTATCAAAATGAATAATATGATTCATTTAATGTCAACTCATCTCATCACAAAAATCAATTAATTGTGCCAGCACTAGTTTTGTGTATTGGCTTTTAGTAAAAAGGTCTTTACACACTCCAGGTGTGTGTATTTGGGAGACTGGCATTCTTTCAAGAACTCTGTCCATTTCTATTGTGTTAAATACAAATAGTTCATATTACGTAACCTTTCTTTTATTGATTACCAACATCACTCAGTCATGTTCTTTAAACTCACGCAGAGCATCTCAGGTCAGCTCCAGCAGGAACAGGAAGGTACAACACGCTGGGTTCACAGTCTGACTATCGCTGACTTGTGTATTGTTAGTTGGCACTTGGGTCCTAAGTGGCCTGTTAATACGTCATTATCAGTCTGTTAGCGGTCCGTCTAATAAACAGCCTCTCACAGGCAAAGTTGGCTGGCTGGTGCCAGACAGGCCCAGTGTTGGTTCATGTAAAGTAATGTGTGTGTGAATTCACCCGCTCTCTCTCCCCTTTATTGCAATCATTTGGTTCTGACTTACTAATATTTATGGATCAGATTAAACAAAAAAAAATAAATAGAACTTCTGTGTTTCATATCACTGTAAAATAAATGACATTAATCTAAAAGGGTCGGTCAGAAAAACAAACGATTTGAAGGCAACTTCAAGGGCAGGTTGAACTTTTTCTCGTCTATTAATCATTAATCAGAGTATAATCACGCTGAAAGCAATTGTTTGTTGCTTCCTATCGTCCCCTCCAGCAAACCGACCTAAACTCCTTCCTGTGGACGATCAGACGTGACCCTCCCTCCTATTTCTACGGTACAATCCACGTTCCCTACACACGCGTTTGGGACTTCATTCCTGAAAACTCCAAGCAGGCCTTCCAGGAGAGCAACATCGTCTACTTTGAGCTGGACCTGACGGACCCTTACACCATCTCGGCCCTGACCAGCTGCCAGCTGCTCCCTCAGGGCGAGAACCTGCAGGATGTCCTGCCCAGAGACATCTACCGGAGACTTAAAAGACACCTCGAGTACGTGAAACTCATGATGCCTTCCTGGATGACGCCGGATCAGAGAGGGAAGGGACTGTACGCCGATTACCTCTTCAACGCCATCGCCGGGAACTGGGAGAGGAAGCGGCCCGTTTGGGTGATGCTGATGGTGAATTCGTTAACTGAGGCCGATATTAAGACACGTGGGGTGCCGGTGCTGGACTTGTACCTGGCCCAGGAGGCGGAGAGGATGAGGAAGAGGACGGGGGCTGTCGAGAAGGTGGAGGAGCAGTGTCATCCACTCAACGGGCTCAACTTCTCCCAGGTGAGTTTGAAACTGTATTGGCTGCTCCGCTCCACCATCTTTTACCCTTTTAACCGGTCAGCAGTGTGGGAACGCGTCATTCAGTCAGTCCGCCTAATACTGGAAAAGTTATGGCATCTTTTTCTTCAACTTTTTCACACGCCTGGGTGAAACAACAGCCAATGTGTGTGTGTGTCACATGTATGAGACAAGCTGCACATGATGATGTGTTTTTCAATATGAGATTGATGCATTGAAATTACACTTTTATTCCACAAATCCACAGGTTGTAGTCGTTCTGGGTCCATTGTACAACAACAAAAGGCACCAAAACAACAATTCCTTCTGGCATTTATTGAGATTTTTATACATACTTTCTAAAAGGAAATCTACTTCTGTCCACCGACTTTTCGAAGTTGGTGGGAATGAGTTCCCATTTAAATAATTTGTTCTGAGACATGAAACCACCAAATGACCAGTGTTCACTCATAGTGTATTATGTCTAACATATAAACCTGTTTTCTTTTTTAAATAAAAGAAGTGTGGTGCATTCTTCTAAAAATTGGACCCAAACCTTGCTTGTGGAAAGCTGCAAGATTTTTTTTGCAGTTGGAAAAACTGCAATTGAAGAATACTCGCTGTGTCCTGCCAGAGAGTTCCTTCCATATGTTAGAACACAGGAGCTACTATTTCAATTTAGTTCTTTTAAAAAGACCTATATCCCCTTTCATTTTGTGGAAAGGTAAAGAACACTCAAAGGTTTACAACAATTGTCCTTTGCCCCTTCGTTGTAGGCTACTGGTCAATACTCGGGGTGCGCTCCATATTCATGCCGTCTAGTCCAGTTGTCTCCTTTCTTATCTGCGATCCATTAAAATGTTTGTCCTCTTGCGCTGTTTTTTAATGTAGTTTTTAACAGCAGAATTAACTGTTATTTTCAGAAATAATTCAAATTCAAAAAAGCCTGAAAAGGATTTTGCGGGAAACAATTTGTGTGCCGCTCCATCTTTACATTAGCTTACACATATCTTCACCACTTCCACACAGAGGGGTTAACAGATCTTACATTTGGGGGGAAAAGAGCGCTAATATTGAATTTTGATGATTGAAAAAAAAGGTAAAGCGGGAGAAAAATAAGGATGTAAGATATATAGATTCACATTCATTTTTTTTTTCATAACAGAGGCCTTTAGTTCAGTCTTCTCCTCTCTCTGCCATGGCGTAGTCCAGTGGAGAAAGGTGTGGTGTTCATAATCAGCTGTACAAACATTCAGCCGTGCTCCGCCGCGTTCTTTGTTATTAAAGAAAAATGGATCCTAATGACTCAAGTCTGAAATTGCCAGGAAAAAAAGGAACCAGCACACTTAAGTCCCCTTGTCTGCATGTCTGCCTGCGCCCCTCGGTGACCTTTTCAGTATTACAAACATTTCTTAAAGGCAGCAGTCACTATGAAATCATGTTACGTATTATTGAGGAATTTCTGCTAATGCTGGTCAGGAGCTAAGGGGATTACACTTGACCACTTACCCTAACACCCAGAAGCTTTAAGTGTTGTTATTTTAAAGCGGGCCTTTTTGGCCCTTCAGACATAAAGTCTCTGCCAAAAACCACCCAGCAGGACTTTTATTAGCGTTCTCCTGAGACGTAGATGAGGAATGGGGCGATGTTTATGTCATGATAAACACAAGGAGGGAATATGTCATTCTCTGACTGAAATGAGATGATACAATGTAGCTTGTGTTATTAACACACACACACACACACACACACACACACACACACACACACACACACACACTTCTGCTGAGGAATCACTTTCACACGGTGAACAGTGAAGTTGTTATTGCTCCGATCCTGTCACGCTTGTCTTATTTATGGCAGATCAGATGCGAACATTTCTTGTGTTATTTCAATTCAGTAGAGGCTTTTCTGGATGAGACGTCGTCATTCGAAATAAATGACTTTCCTTTCCTTTGTTGGTTTCTTTTGAAGCTGGATTTATGCTCATGGGAGCATACTACCTCCATACAATAGATACTTATAGTCCGGGTTGTAATTTGTAGTTCAGTGTCAGATTCCACCCATTGATATATATCTCCATCGTAACTGTCTGACGTCCCTTTTGCGGGCGACACGCTGAGGGACACGTGTCACCTCGGTACATTTTGCCTCGTTTGGTCATTAAATAGGAAACTGCTCCTGTGAATCGGCGGTCTTTACATGAACACATTTTAATATCTGGATCCAAATGTGGAGCATTTCATTGTGCAACCCTGTGTTGGGAAATGACAAACAAATAAAAAAAAAAGTAGGATGCCATCACGATTCCATTTTCATCATGCTCATATTGCTCTCTTAGAAGACATCGACAAACCATTCTGTGAAAAGATCACAGAAAGAAAGTCGGTGCCTGAAATTGGGTTTGTCAACAGGTCAGTGAAGAGAGAGAAACCTCCCATCATCACAGCTTTCATTGAATTATATCCACAAAGCCTCCAGAGGGCTCAACAATGGACTCTAGTGTCCCAGAAACTACCCACCCTGACACTGCACTAGCACCGCACACAGCTTGGCACTCCATAATTTCCACACTCAGTTTCAATCCAATCAACAGCAGCTTGATGGATGCCTGAACCGGGCTTGCTGGAAGCAACCCGCTTGATATTTCGACATTGTCTTTTTTTCACAGTTCTCGTTTCAAGCCTTTTAGCTCAACTCAAGTGTAAGATGTCCAGATAGAGTGTGATGAGTGAGATACACTCCTGGTGAAACAAGGCTGCCGCCTCAGACGCCATTCTGGACTGAAAATACATTTTAATGAGGCTACAACAAGAGAACCATATCTACGGTCTGTAATAGTCCCTGTAATGTTTTCACTGGCCATTTACATCTGGCATGAAACAAGACGTCGGAGAAAATTGGAAGGAACATGGAAAATGTAATATTTCTTTCACAGAAATCAGGAATGTGTCTCTGCTGGCCGGCCTTTGTTGAAGCCTTTGTGCCGCTGATTGGATGAATGATCTTTGATTGTGATTTCCACAGCGGAGAATTATATGTCAGTGGAGTTCTTTGAGTTGTTTGAGGTGATAGTCGGCTTCATACTGCCTTCATACCTCTATAGTTTGAGTAGATGCTCGTGAGGAGGAGTTGGGGAATGACACCATCACCTGCTGTCTTGACTCGATAGCGAGGTTTTGATCTCAAAACTCATTTGAGAAATTGCTCAGCAGAGTTGAGCCTCTGGCTTGTTAATATAAACCTAAAATTCAGTCTGATGGTGGAACTGATTGTCAGGCTTATTTAATATTTGGCCTTTGATGCAAGATTGAATTTGTATTCCCTCCCAAACTCAATAAGCCTCATATAAGTTTTCATGAATATGTAATAATCTCCTGTAACAATAGCAAAGGTGCTCTTTATTTCGGGCAATGCAGTGCACCTCCACTATATATATATATGTGTATATATATATACTTATTATTGCTATATATAGACACTGATTATTGCTATATGTCGGTACTGAAGTGCCTAACATCTGTTCAAATGATAGGCGATAAGAAAGCTGCATGCTAAAAATATATGGTGCATTGTTTTCATCTTCTAAGTGACGTGTCCATTTTTGCCTGCCACTATGAATTAAGCCCATTGAGCTCATTATTTTCAAACCACAATGAATTATACTTTCTAAACTCAGATCCCTAATCTGGCTAAGCATGACTGCTCTTATTCTTGCACGGTGCCCCTCGTCTTTTGAAGAGCAGGCTGAGCCTTGCCCATTACACTAAGTGAGCTTGTTGAGGACAACAATGGCCGCATGAAGGCCGGCTTTCTCTGTCACTGTTGTTGGAAACCCGCGGGACATTCCACACCTCAGTGGAGCAGACCTGCTAATGAAAGTGTTGTTTCTTTCCTCCCATCACTGGGAGTAATGGTGCATGGAGAGGTGATGAATGCAGGTCTCAGTGTACGTCGATGAGAACAGGGAAGGAATGTTTGAAGCCCATTTGGTTCATTCATGACGACGAGGGACTGGAACAGTGAGAGTGGAGATGCAGACTGAGATCAGTAGAAGAGCCATTACGGACGGAAGGCGTGACTCCGACTCCATTAAAGGTATCATGACGTTACCTTTGTTTGACATCCTTGTAACTTCACTTGTGAGGTTTCCTTTGCCCTTCAACTACAGCGCTCTGGCTTCGCTGGGCTCTGAGAGGCAAGGTCTGATGTAATCCAAACAAAACCCACTGCTTTAACCTTCTTTTAACCCAGTTATCAGATCTTCCTGTCTGTCTGTAATTTAGATGTTTCCATACCCAGTTTCAGAAAAAAAAGGCTCTTCTGTAAATGTGGCTGTAACAAGCACATCAAGCCCATATCAAACGTTTCCATCTGATGTTTATACTTTGTCCTGCTTCAGTTCACATCTCCTTACATAACACTTTTTAAGATTTGGAGTTACAGGTATTTTTTCTGAAAGAGATCATCTTGACCTCTCGCTTATGTAAAATACTGTGGGAAATGAAAGTAAGTCTGTTCTCAATTACAGAAAACCGGCAGAGCTCTCTCGGTTAGCGGATGTAACGTTTAAATCGAATAAATCAAAGTACGGTTTGTTCTGGAATCAGCAAATTTGTGGGAAAACGTCTCGTCCCATAAATCAGGTCTGAGAGGTCGCATGAGAGCAGACGGCTCACTCTGAACCAGAACTCATTGGACAAAACAGACGATGTCACAAAGTGTGAGCATCCCAAAACTCCCACACCCTGCGCCGTCCCGATGGTTGAGACTGCTAAGTGTGTTGGTTATACATACACGCTCGGCTTCCTGGACGGTACAATAGCTGTCCTTATTTTCCAGGCCGGCATGGGCAGCGCTTTGGGCAAACTGCCACTGAGGAAAAATTTTCTCAATCCCCTCTGTAATAAGATTAGACGGCTAAACGAGAATGATGATGAGAATGACGATGAGTAAGAGTGGGAAGCTTTGGGAATCCTACAATTTTAGTTCTATTCAGATTCCTGGTGTGACAATTACATCCAGAAGGGTTTCTATATTCAAAACCAGACTCTACGTTGAATGAATAGTGTAACAGACCTCGTGTATGAAGTCGCATGAAACTTACTGCTGCTGAAATTACTCCTTTATTTTCTTCCTTTGGGTCAAAATACATTCATTAAACTTGTAAACTATCACCACCATAAGAGCTTTAACCTCATAGGGGTCCTTTCAACTATTACACTTTTTAAATGTATAAAGGTGCAGCGGTACTGTCAAGCACACATTCAAACATAAAACACATCTGTGATTTCTTTTGCCTTTTCAAAATAAAAGTCTGATTTATCTATGAGAGAAAAAGTAGCATAAAGCCTCGATAAATTCTTCAAACAATACAATATCATCCTGGCATACGTCAATAACCAATAAGGCAAATACAAAGCAGGCAATCAACCCAAAACATTAAACCTTCCAAAGGGTTATTTACAAATAGAAAGAGGTGCATAATTTTTCAGTCTCTTACTCTGCAAAAATGCACCCACAAAATGCTGTATTTTTTTATGGTTATTTCATTCTGAAATGCGCCCCAACACTTGCACTCTGTCCATCGTCCTGGAGCGTCACGGTTCTCTTGTGGTTGATTCATAGACTTCAGTAAGAAATGGTTTGTAGACGGACGTTTTGAAGCCTAAGGTTCGCCGTTATGGTCATCGCCATCTTGGATTTTTGCAACCAACGAACAGAAGTGACCATATTTGGATTTTGAAGGAGTCACGTAGAGCCGTAAATGGGTCTGGTGGTAGGTTGCAACCTGTCAATCACAGTAAGCCCTTCCTTTAGCATACTCCTCTTTACGGTCCATTTTACTCTAAATTGGACTATAATTTACAAAATGAACATCATGCTGTATTGAAGAAGACTTGAAGCTGTCGATTCAGATCATAAACCCATGTTCATTCTTTTTTACTGAGGTAAGTAAGAAGTAGTGGGGGTTTCCTTTTAGACATGGACACAAACAGACTTATTTTTGCAACCGGAAGAGAATGCAAGTTGTAGCCTGCAGAGTATTACTTTCACTCTTCAGAAGCGGAAGTGAACCGTCTCCCAGCCTCATGTGGACCACACAGCTACACTGGTATCGATCCTCCTATCTGATCCTTGACAAGAAAGCAAATGTGTGTGTTGGCGCGTGTGAGGGAGAGAAAGAGAGAACGCATGCTGGCATGATGACAGTATCGTACAGCAATACTCTGGCAACCAATCTGATTAAATCTCATTTGTACCACTGGAAATAATCAATTGATTTCCTGATCACCAGAGCAGGCAGAAGGGCCTGCAGTGATGAAATGCATCCATGTGCTCACGTGGGTAAACAAACAGAGCCCAAAAAATGCAATCAATCTTAATCTTTATTTCGGCAAATGATGAATCATTTGGACATTTTTAATGAACCAATGAAACGGTTATTCCAAGTATATGTCATCATAAGAGATATTAATTGGAACCACATGCAATGTAATTTCTTCAAACCAGAAAACAAAGTAGATTTTGTTTGCAATAAGTCTGATTAAAGTGAAATATGTTGTCCTGCTACATAAATACAGTTTTTAAGATGCTCCCTTTTTTCCTTTATTTTCCATTATATTGCAGGAAGCAATTTGTTTCAGAAGTTGTTGATTATTTTTCTTTGTTCGCTCTACTTTGATCGAAGGGAGTAAACTTTCCATGCTCGGTTGCAGTGTGGCGGGGGTTTGTCCAGTGTGTATTTGATCATATAATTGCTTATATCCGTTTATTATTGTTTGTGTCTGTGAGTGCTGTGCACATCTGCGTTTATGTGCATTTATGCAATAGTTCATTTTCATGTGTGAATAGGCATTTGTGTGTGTGTGTGTGTGCATACACATCTATGGTTGCATTTCCAACAAGTCCTCACAGCTATCTTCAAGTCCCCGGTTTCATGTGGCAGTGAGGTGCTTGATTTCTTTCCCAGTGTTGACCAAACAGTCCCATATTAGATTTCTGACATTATCTGTCTGTGTCTGGATACACGACACCAGAGACAAAGACGCCGAGCGCATCTCACTTTCAAAACCCCTCTTTCTACCCAAAAGCTTCACAGACAGAAATTCAAGCACACGGTCGGCCAACAAGTGACCACGAGGAAAAGTGATTGTACAAAAAAAAAAGACCCAGAGGTCATTAATGTGATTGTGACTATTGATAGAAATTAATGGCGTTGAGCTTGTATTGATTATAAGATGACTTCAACCAGACGGAAACGTTGGTTTTCCAGTAAACACGTTTTACATAATCACGAGTAAATCTCCCCTCTTTGCTGCCGTCATATCAAAGTAGAATAACTTCACAAATGTGATTTTCCATTCCTGTGGCTGTCTACCCATTTTATTTTTCAAGTATATGCGATTGAAAGTGGATCGGAGGCAGCTGGGTGGTGCCAACCGTGTGCCAAGAATAAGATCGTAGATCCTTGAAAGTGCATCCAGTAATGTACACTCCAGTGGAGGAGAGTCTGACTTCTGGAGACTGCTGCAGGCTTTTCCTGGTTGTGTAACGCAGGCTTCTGCAGCTCAAACGAGGACTTAATAGCTTGTGTCTCTGACTTAACACCGGGTCAGGAACATTTGTGGAGGTTTGGGGAGCCTCGTAGCACAATCATTGCACCCGTGCCATTGTTCGATTCCTCACAAAATATCTCGTGTTTGTTACTTGACGCTTATTGCGATTTACCTGCATTTTTCAATTACACATTGAGGCCTTGACCTTCACTTGGCAGTAAACTATTTACCTCGCTGGTCATGCTTTAGTCGGCCAAATAGATCCAAGTTAACACGCAAGTTTAACACGGTTCATTAATCAACGACGAGCCCTACTCCAAAGACGAATGTGTCACGACTGAAATTAAACAATTAGAGATAACTCTGAATGTTATTACAGATGAAATAACAGCTATTACTGCCACTGATTTGTTTTTGCCGGCTGTTTCCCATTCACTGTTCCACATTGTGAAAGCTTGCAGAGGGCAAACAGCTCACGGAGAAGTGCCTCCTCCGCCTTCATTTAAGTAAGAAAAGCTCAGCATCTACACATGTACTTAACACTCACTCACAGCAACCTCCTCGCATTAAAAGCTAATGTAAGTTCTACGTAAGAGCAATTACAGTCATTTATATGCTAATTTAAATGTGTTTGCCGCCCATCACTCCTTCTATTGTTGTGTAAGTTAAAATTGTTGTTGTCCTGAATGTGGCCGGGACCCCAGGATCATTGTTATGACTAAGCTATGAGCGAGTCGGCACTGAATTAGCATGTGACTGATACAAATTAAAGAATTATATACAAGCTATTTTTTATGGAATAATTTAGATTATATTAATTATTGTGTATAAAATAAGAGACAAGTTCAATTTCCATAATTTTTGTAACAGTATACAAACACTTAAGCTGTGAAAAGGTCTCGGGTTAAATCCAGACAGATATCAGTTAATCCTTCATTCAGAGCATTCATTCATTCATAGTTTCTTAAACACATGCAGCCTCTGCTGTTGACACTTATTCACGTCTCCCTTATTTACTTGAAGTCATAAACTATTATTGTATTGTTGGGATACCTATCAGTCGCAGTAATTTGTTTGATCAACATGTGTTGGCACACCGCCGCTACGCGTGAAAGTGGTAGGCAGGTGGTTGCGGACATGAGCGTTATTACATAAAATGGGAATATTTGTCTTCTCTACAGGACATGTGCATCAAGAGAGAAAAGCTCAATGCCCGCGTCCACAGTCTAACGTAATCAAGCAGATAAGTAATGATTTTTAAAGCTCAACTGAGGTACAGTGACCTCAGAAATGTACTGGGTACCTGAACTTAGGTGTGATATTGGGAATTATTTATTCCCTTAATATAAAATGACACATCTGAAACAAACAGTTATTTTTAGATTCACCTTTATGCTCTCAATGTTGTCAACCCTAACGTACTTTTTCTTTTTCAAAACATGAAAAAAAAATACACAAAAATGAAAGACAAAGATGCTTTTCCAGATCGGGGTGTAGTTAGTTTCATATGAGCGTTTGCCTCTCTCAGTTTAACGCGATGTCTTATAAATTGCCGCTGGTATACTTCTGCGTTTCTATGTACAGGCCAGGTTTGTGGCTGGTGTGCATTAAATCAGTGCCTGTAGAAATGAGCCAAACCTGGCTGGACTTCAGCCGAGCAATACGAGGCCAAAGCTGTCCACATGCTCCAACACAAAGGATTAATAGTTTCTGCTTCCTCGCAGTGTCACCGGGAACCTGTGGAACGTTTTTTTTTTTTTGTGCAGCAGCCACTTTGTGATTCGGGATTAAATTAATTTGTTGTTTTTTTTGGGACTGCAAAAAGAAGAAATGATTCATTATTCTACTGTTTGCTTTGAGGCCGCCTTTTGCATAGAAATGTTGAAACTTAAGAGTCTTTGGGTGGTTTTTTTTTTTTATCAAGTTTGTCCAAGAATGCTTTTACTAACTAAACCTCAAACCAAGAGACAAATGAACACAAACTGCAGTGATTTCACATCGATATATGGATGCTGATGAATCATTTTTAAGCCGACAAGATTTGAACTACAGTCAGAAGGACCACATAGTTTATGAGCTACCGTAAATCCACTTGTGTCTTTCTGGCTCCAGTCCACATTTTTGGTGGCTCGGGTGGAATTTCACAGGTGAGCACCACACATGAGGGTTTTGTGAGACTTTGCGGCTCTCCACAGATGTTTTGACCAGACTCAGACTCAAACAAGCAAATATCTTAACGATGTCACATTCCTGCACACGTACCGGGAGTGAGGAGATGAAGGAGCGTCTTTCACTGGTGAAGTTTTCACACCGTTGAACCACACGGCGCCGCGACAAATCATAACTTTCATGCATGTTATGAAAAGGTGTCCAGTATCAGGAACATCAACAGCTGTGATGCCCAAAGCATCGTGATGCACACCTTGGACGTGGTCAAACTAAGCTTGTCTTTCCTTGGGAGGTCTCGCGAGGCGTCCTAAATGTAGAATTTGTTTTTGAGATTTCCTGCTTGCTGCTCCTCGTTGTTCCAGGCACATGTAAAAAAATAAAATAAAAGAAATGCTGCAAACAGTGTTGCTCAAACAGCCCGTCGTTGTAGCTTCTAGATAACATCTTTTCACTGGAACATATTTTTGGATTTTGATCGATAGTTGTTGCGTCTTGGATGACAGATATTTGTCTGAACACAACTGGAAATGTGATGGTCCGCTGCTCGGACTTCTTTTGCACCCGTAAAGGAGAGAAAAGGGATGTTGTATCAGCCTGTCGTGTGTGGTTATGTCTTTAACGCGAGAAGTTCCCTGTGAAGCAAGTAGCAGATAATGTTTCGGACTTCTAATGGAGACACTTCTCTTTATCTTTTCTATAGTACTTCATGTTCCCCACCACTGAATATACCAGCATACAATTTACGATGTTGCGTTACATTAAATAATATATAAATACAGTGTTCTCCCTGGGCAGCAAAGCCAGTGTTGGCACTGGATACAGAGACACATATTTAAGATCACGTCGAGGTGGATGTAAGCCATTATGTGCACACATGTTTTGAAGTGTTCGTGCAAGCATCCGCACATGTCAGACCAACACATACATAAACACGTGTGTCGGATTCCTCCCGCCACCCAGAGTCAGCTCCACGCCGGGCATGAAGGTTTTTTAGGGTTGTTGCTACCCAAAGACTGTTTATGTTTTGGGGGTTTGTCTGAGCTGCGGCTGAGATCATAAAAGCTGTGAGAGCTTAACAGCAACGCCACTGTTTGGCCTCCCAGCTCATTTCACCACTCTGTTTCACGCTCTCCGCGTGTGTCTGTCTCCTCTGTCCCAGTCCCTTTACAAAGGTTTAAGCAACCGCCGCGTTGTTTCCAGTAGCTTCCGACGGCATTCTGGAAGTGTAAACTTTCAAAACTGTTCTCGCTGCGAGGCACTAAGGGTGGCGATGTCAGTCTGTCGGTTGGTCACACGGACATATCCAAACTTTTAGGTTTAGCCCATACATTCATGGCTCCCAGAGGATGAATCATGCTGACTTTGGTAATCCCCTGGCTTTTCATCTTGAACCATGAGGGGGACAATGTGCAATGCAATGTCCAGACAGCTGTGGGCTGTATTGCCACGAGGAAGACATTCATGCTTCCCAGATGACGACAATGAAGTACTACTGTGATCATGTGACCTTATCTCTTTATCTATTGTTTTGGGTCATGAATGGTTGGACGAGCAATTTGAAGACATCTCGATGGACTTCGAAAACACTTCTTATTGCTTCATGGTTAAATATGATGGATGAAGTGTTCCTGATGTTTCTTTTCAGCCCCACGGCAGAGACCTCGTTTGATTCATACGAATACTTTGCAGTTACATCCTCAAGTCGAAAAAAATCTAAAGTCAAACGCAAATCACCCTCTGTCCCCGTGTCTCGAAGTGTTTGTCCTCCGCCCGTCTCTCCTCCCAAAGCGCTTCGTCCCCTGATCTAAAATTAGCGGAAATCTTTTTTGAATGTGTCCCGTATGGTTTTTTGTAGCTCTGACGGTGGTTATTTTGGTCGCAATCTTACATGACAGGAGCATGTTTATTTGTGTACCATCCTCAGTGAATGCAAAGGGACACTTTTCTGAAAACTCAACTCTCAACACATTTCGGATGTTTAGATGATTTTCATGTTTTCTTGGCCGTTTATACATCTGTGGTTCTGAGGCTGTGGGTTAAGGCAGACGTCTACACAACAACAACCATCTTTTGTCTCTCTCTCTCTCTCTCTCTCTCTGTTCTTCCTTCCTTCCACCTATGTCTCTTTATCACTTTCTCTTTTTTCTTCCCAACAGGCATTTTCTTTTTGTTTATCTATAAATATTGTTTTCACCTTCTGTTTATCTCTCTCAACCCTTCCGTCTCCTCTATTGATCCGTCTTTCACCACAATAAACAGATGCATTTCACTATTTCACTATTTTCCATGACTTAGACCCATCCTGCATGTGTGAGGTTAAAGATTTGCGCTGGTGTTAAAGGTCTAAGGCAATGTGCTTTGAGTATGTGTTTTTGTTTAACACAAGGGAATTGATGCAAGCTGACGGAAAGTGTTTACATGCATATTAATGGGAACATGCGAGGCTGTGCCGGTGTGTGTGTACGTGTGTGGGTGTGTGTGTGTGCGTGTGCATGGCTCGTTCCGCGTGGTTTGCCAGCAGTGCTTTGGTGCTGAGTCCGGGCCAGTGGTTTAAGAAATTGCAGCGCTGTGTGGTGTTTTTTTTGTTGTTGTATCCCTGCTGTCTCTCTCTCTATCTGACTTCTGCAGAGTCAGAAGTTGGAGATTTATTTCTGCACAGACGCCTGCTGTGTTTGTTGTCCAGTTGCTGGGAACATGTTGTCTTTACAACATTTCCTATGTCATCCTGCACAGTTGGAGATCTGATGTTTCTGAGCTCAAAACGCAGTGTTTCCTAAAAGAGCTGTTTTTTTAATTAGAGACAGTTCTTCACATACATGATCATCCTGAGATCTGAACACCTTATTGTAATAATCTAACTTCTCAGTTCAACTAAATCTGAGGCAAACATACAATGTTAGTCCAGTAAAAGCTTTGTAATAATAAGACACAGATGCAACATCTTTAAGCTGAAGTCTCGACTGGACTCTGAAGGTAAAACCGTAGCCGGCCAATCACAATGTTTGCAGGGTTTATAATTTGAAGACAGGAGCCTTTAGCTGAAGGACTTGTGTATGTGCAAACTCTGCTGGAGCAAATATTAAATATGTGTAAAGAAAGTATGAAAAATGACTTATACCACTCTGAGTTAGTCCAACGGTGCTAATTAGAATGGAAAAAACTGAAAGATTCACAATATTATACTAAGCTTCTGTCCTCAACATTCACACACATGTAAGAATAAATAATGCATTCATTAACTGTGTCCCACCATTGATGTTGATGTGGTTTAAGCAATGTTGTTTATGTGACCGTATAATAGTGTAGGAAGTCCATTAGTGACCTCGAGAGTCTTGGAAAGGTCAAACTGTCTGACCTCAGCAGAATACATGTGTGTTTGTGTGTGTGTGTGTGTGTGTGTGTGTGTGTGTGTGTGTGTGTATGTGTGTGTTGAAATATGAAGCATGCTAAAAGGACTCCCAAAAGTAATGAATACCCAAATGTTTTTTTGCTGGAGATTGACAGCTGAGGGATTAAATAAGAATAAGAGCCTCAAACTAAATACTACTTTGTGTGCCATGCAAAGAAAAAACAACGTTTCAACAAACTAAAACATACATGAACACACAGTAAGATTATATTTGGACACATATTAGAGTTCTGCTGTAGTGACATACGAAGAACACAACTCATAAGGTGACAGTGAAGATCCGTTTGCGGGTGATGATGAATCTTCGGGTAACTTTCTTCACTGCGTGAACGCGGGTATGGATATGATGTGAGTCCTCGGATGGTCAGTGTGTATCCACACTAAGTGCTCGCAGCTGCATTGGTTTGAATGTCGGCATGAACCCGTGTTGTTCTTGACTCGTGCCGTCCTGCAGATGAACAGCGTTCCTCCAGTCGACAGACAAGTCATAGAGATTGATGGCCGTTTTCCTTCTGGCTCGTGTTGTTTCTCAGTGGAATGATGAGCTGAGTGGCTGGCCGGCTGCTCTGTGGGGTTGTGTGTGTGTGTCTGTGTGTGTGTGTGTGTGTGTGTGTGTGTGTGTGTGTCTGTGTGTGTGTGGGGAAGAGTGACATACAGAAAGACAGAGACGCTGTGAACAGTGGATGTCTGTGGTTTACCACAGTGCATGTTGTCAGGCTCACAACTTTCTTTTTCAATTGATAAGCAAAGCGGACGATTTGATCAATTTCGATCAAGAGAGTAATCATATTGATTATGTTATATTGCATAACGATTAACCCGCCATTGACTTATTCTTTGCACATTCGAGAAGCTTGAGCCACCAACTATTTGGCATTTCTGCTCAAAGATTCATCAATTTTCAGAATTGTTTGCTATTAATTGACCGTTTCTTAAAATGTTCATTCATTTTTCATTCAATCTTTTATCATAATGGATGTGTACACATGTGGGGTTGGCATGTGTGTGTGTGTCTCAGGATCTGTTGGTTGTGACCCTTGTACAGCTTGTAGTAAAGCAGCATAGAGGGTACGAGAAGTTGACATTTCAATCACCACAATCCCCAGTACACACACACACACACACACACACACACACACACACACACACACACACACACACACACACACACACACACACACACACACACACACACAGAACTGCAGCCATTTGGTTTGAGGCTGATTCTCTGTGACAGCCTAAATATTTGGCTGCGTCCGGGCACCAAGGTAAATGCACCCCTCAATGTTTTCACAGAGCGAGAGAGAGCAAGAGAGAGAGAGAGAGAGAGAGAGAGAGAGAGAGAGAGAGAGAGAGAGAGAGAGAGAGGGAGTCGGGGAGAGAGAGAGTGAGAGCGGGGATGGAGGTTTTGGACAGAGATAAAGAGAGAGAGAGAGAGAGACAGGGAACACACAGAAAGAAAGAGAAGAACTGTATTCACCGCTACATTTACATGTGGTTTGTGTGCTGGCCTTGAGTGTGATCTACATGGATCAAGTGTAAGAGACCTCCCCCATGTAGTCGTTATACTGTATACACTGCAGTATTTGTAGGCAGATATAACACATTTATTAAGGTGTTTGCCAACATTTAGGCTGGTTTATATATAATGATCGAGAGTAAAATTACATTTGTAAAGATAGAACATATATTTTCAGTTTTTCAATTGTTGACTAATACTGTAATACACACTCATATATCCCTATAGAGGCAGATAGCTACATTATTTATTTGCATGTATATAAATAACGTCTGATCATTACATATTATAGAGCTAATAAATGCCAGACTAAAGAAAGGTGGTACTCTATTTATAGACTGTTGAAAATGAATCAACGATACATCTGATAATGAATTGATCTTTTCCTCTCTGTGTTACTGTCCTTAAAGAGAGATGTGAGTGTCTTGCAACCATGGTGTAATGCAGAATGCACACAACATGGCTTGAACATTGGACACATAAAACAATAAATCATCTGACAATATCCCGGCATGGGCGCTACAATCATTTCAGAGCGTTTAATAAAATGGTTTTGGACTGTTGATCCACTGAAACAAGACGTCATCCTGGACTCTGGGATGGTTGACACTAGTTACGCTTCATAGATCAATAGATGAATTGAGTTATTGGAAAGAAATAATTGACTGAGTAATCAATGAAACAAATCATTAGTTGCAACCGTTGCCGAGCTGAAAATTCATCGCTCATTTGAAAATAAACCCTTCTTCGCTTCGTCCCACACAGTGAAGACCATCTTTCATGCTCATTTAGAAGAGAAAGAAACTTGTATGCGTGCACACTGACCTCAGCTGTCTGGCTTGGCAGAGAGCTGCTCGTGTCAGCATTCATTGATTGAACTGTTCAAGATCAAAAGGAATAGGATATATCAATTATACCGGAGGGTGGGTTTTCCTTTCAAAAAGAGTGTGGGGGGGGGAGGAGGGGGAGAAACCATTTTCGGTCATCATTATTGTCAAAAATGAAGGCTTGGGGATTTTTCTCTGTGTGGTTTGGCAATGAAATCAACGTCTCTCTTTTTGTCTTTTCGCTCCATCTTCTCTCTCTTCTCAAGGCCCCGTATTTCCTTTCTTTTGTCTCATATTTGAGAATGAGTAAAGCCATCCTCAAAGCTTTGCCCTGAGCGCTGCAGAGGCTGCGGTAATCCACGATGATGAAGCATTTAAACGCACACACATGCCCGCATGTACATGGACAGACACATACATGTACAAACAAATACACAGAGAAAAACCTTAATCTTGCACAGGTGTATACACACTTCCATGCACGAAAACACACACACACACGTACACACACTCACACACACATGCAGCAAGGAGTTCATGAATGACCTGAGGAATGCAGGGGTCAAATCTTTAAAGACCTGGCTGATAGAGGGGATGTATGGGATCAAAGGAGAGAGAACTGGAGGGAGAGATGGATGGAAGGAGGCATATGAGGAGAAGGAGGGAGGGAAAGTACACGATCAAAGAGGAGAGGAAGGGAGGAAAGAAATGATGGGAGGATGAATGGACGAGAGAGGACGAAGGTGTAGGAAAGGGAGGAAAAAAGTAACAGAAAATATGCTCACAGGGGAGATGGAAAGACGAAAGGAGAGAAAAGCTGTCAATGAGGAAGGATAGAGGACGTAAAGACAATATAGATAACTCAAACTGACAGGTGTGTGTGTGTGTGTGTGTGTGTGTGTGTGTGTGTGTGTGTGTGTGTGTGTTTAAATGGTTGGGTTTCAGCCAGAAAGTGAAAGCTTACTTGTGCAGTGGTGAAAGATTTACGTGTGTGTGTGTGTGTGTGTGTGTGTGTGTGTGTGTGTGTGCGTGTGTGTGTGTGTGTGTGTGTGTGTGTGTGTGAATGGGGAATCTCAGTGAATACCTGTTGAATGAGGCTGTGAACATTTGTTGCAGCTGCAGTACCCATTAGCTGCTCTTGACAGTCGCTTCTGTATACATTTGAAAATACCTTTTCTTTTCACATTTCTATCCACAGGTCCTCAAAACGCAATATTTTCCACCGCACAAATATGTTTTTTTAAAGAGCTTCAGAAAAAGAAAGTCCTTCTACTTCAGTTTGGAGAGGGTAATATTCCACCAGAAATGTCTTTGGAATTACACATTGTCACTTTGAAGCTGACTGGAAAATGTTTGCGCTCACCTCTTTAAGAGGATGACGGCTGCACTCAGCTTCACAAAGTCACAATGCTTTCCAAATCTGACAAAATGTCATGGCAAAACTTTCCAAATGTATGAAAATGTCAATAATAATGTCAGTAATAAAAAACTGTCAACTACTGCAATTTGGTATTGGATGTTATGAATTGATTTTCTAGTTGCTGACTTCTCTCTGAATTTCACCAACTTTGAACATTTACAACTTTAGGAAACTATAAAACCATTTAGGGTGTCAACTTGTGACCTGTGCCTCTTCATGTATTGGTTTCCATGCAGTTTGTTACAATCAGCCCTGAAATCTGCTGCTAAAACCCACCCCTTAACCCCACCTTGTCTAGAAGATAAACTAAAGGAATAAAGTCACTTCCTGCAGTTAAAGGAAGCAGGTGTTGGTGTGTAAATGGGACTACCTGAGGACTACAGTTCAATGTCTCTGGAAAACCCTGGCGGCGCTGCTGTGCTCCTGATCGGTCTTGTTTTAGGACCGACTGCTCCGACTAACATTTCACTGATAACATCTCTCATAAGTAACTCAGAATCCCCATCCCTGTCTTCCTTTGTGCTCTCCTCCTCTGAGATTTCACTGATAGCATCAGAGAGTCCATTTCTCTCCGTATCTCTTTCTTTCTTTCTGTCTGTCCTTCTCTCTTTTGGTTCAGCTGTTGTGCTCTTCTTTCTCTGCTGATTTCTGGTAGACATCATCGACAGCCCTCCTCTCTCTCTCTCTCTTTACCATCTATGTATGTGTGTGTGTGTGTGTGTGTGTGTGTTATATGTATGACAGAGCGAGGGAGAGTTGTATTACTCTGATAACATCAGGGAGTCAGGAGGAAACAGAGCTGCTGTTGGAAGTCTTCATTTATATTTGGGAGATGTCCAATGCTGCAGGTTCTGTGTGTGTGTGTGTGTGTGTGTGTGTGTGTGTGTGTGTGTGTGTGTGTGTGTGTATGTGTGTGTGTGTGTTTGCCTGTGTGTTAAATGGTGGGGTTTCAGCCAGAAAGTGAAAGCTCACGTGTGCAGTGGTAAAAGATTTGTGTGTGTGTGTTTGTGTGTGTTTGTGTGTCTTTCTGAGCACATGGTTTGTCAACACAGTGTGGACAGGCTACGAAACCCTTGTTTCAACCCGGTGACATGCCTTTTCTGCTCACGCACACAAGCAGTCAGAAAAAAACAAGAAAAAGCTCACAGATAGAGCGATAGGCATGCAGGCAGGCACACACACACACACACACACACACACACACACACACACACACACACACACACACACACACACACACACACACACACTTCTCTTTAGTTTCTTATCAAAATGAAATTGGAACTGAAGTTCCTGAAACATTCTCCACACCCCTTTGCCAGCACTCACAATCAGAATAACCAATTAGCCAGAGGCTTTACCATACAAGGATACAAGGACTTTATCTCTGTGTTTATGCGCCGCTCACATTGCACCAGATCCATACAGTGACAGGACCTCACGTACAGTTTACACACACTGTGCATTCGTATACAGACGCAACGTGTCGCTGACACATTGGAATTAAATCCGGCACGCTTATCTTATCTTCACTTGTTATGGTTGTGCTGAATAAGACGGCAGTGTTAAAATATACCACGGGCTGGAACTGAAGTAGCGTGAAAGCAGACGGATGTTGAGCTGCGTTTGATAACCCCCCCCCCCCCTTCCCCGCAGCATACTGATCATATACTTTTCTTGCAAATGTCAAAACGAAGCCAGCACACTGCAGAGCGAGAGCGGCGAAACACTCCAAATCTCCACATGTGGGAATCTGACTGGGATGATGTTTGCTCTGGATGCACACAGCCACCCCACTCCACCTCAACGAGGGGGGGCATTTCCATGACAAAGGACAATTATTGACTTTCATTGGCTCCGCTTGCTTTGATATCAGCAAGGGGTGTGTCTGTGTGTCTGTGTGTGCGTGCTGGAGGGGGCGGGATGGAGATGGGGGAGGAGGAGGGGGGGGGCGGTGGAGGAGAAGAAGAAGAAACAGGGGGACCTGATGAAAGGAGCCGAGTGGGAAAATGCACTCGCTGACCCACAGTGCACTAACAGAAGAGGAGGATCACAGTGGAAAGAAAGAAATCATTCATTAAGGTTTTCTTTCTTTCACTCTGCTCCTGTTTTCAGCATTCTCCCTCACTTTCTCGCGTATGTTTTCTTACTGTCCGTCTATCTCTTTCCATCCCTTAACCTCCCCCTTTTCTCTCTCTTTTTAACTTTCTTTCTTTGTAACCGGCTATGACTGACCCCCCCCCCCCCCCCTCCACCCACCTCTCACTCTCCTCCCCCTCCTCTTCCTCCCCCTCCTCCCTCAACAGCCATAATTTAAGGGGCTGAAAAGGCACGGCGAGCGGAGAAAGAGGAGAGGAGAGAGAGCTGAGAAAAAGGGGAGACCTTGCAGATGAGGGCCTTCCTTCACGGACGTGGCACAGATGTGAGGCTGTTTTTGTGAAATGAGTCGGGGAGGGGCGCGATAGGCTAATTTGCGTGGCATAAAGACGGGGCCCTTTTCATATGCAGAGCGCTACTTTGATGCGCGGCCGATGAAAGCTGGAGGGAGCGCAGGGGAGACGAGAGGAGAGGGTGACGGAGGGGTTCTTTGTCCCCTGACAAGAAGGCATCTGCTCCAGGCTGCCCTCCTCTCCTCCTCTCCTCCTCTACACCGAGGCTCCTACAATGGGCCCGCCGACAGAGAAAAGTGTCATCAGAGCACCTTAGAAAGCAGAACATGAACAAAAAAAAAAAAACAACAGCCGCTTGGGTTGGCTTGGTTGGCGTACGGGTATGCATATCAATACAGAAGATCTGAGAATGCATGCATGCACACACACACACACACACACACACACACAAATACAAATACGCACACACACTGAATTGTAAAAACATGCAGACGTACTGTAGACACATTTACATAGTTCCACAGCTGACAAAACACATCTTCACTCTGACTGATTGCTCCCATTGAGAAACAAATAAGCCATACAAACTTTCCTCTTTTCTGTGGCTCGAGATCAATGGTTTGCAGGGTGAAAGGTGCGCGTCTGTTTGTGTGTGTGTGTGTGTGTGTGTGTGTGTGTGCATGTGTCTGTATGGCGGGGAGATCAGAGCGACAGCATGTGCTGAGGTGAGTGGCGGTCGGTTCCTTTGTGCGTCCGTCTCAGTCTTCTCTGTGCAGAGCGTAGGACCGTCACAGTGTGTATGTGTTCGTGTGTATTTGTGTGCGTTTATGCATATGTGTGTCCTCGTGGTGCTGATCATAGGCGGCAGGCTCACCGGGGCCCTCTCACCAAACACTGGGCGATTTCACGCTCGCACAATAGCTGAGTCTCCGCAGCAGAGCACAGAGGGGTTTGGCGGGGAAAACTCCAAATGTCTTCTTCGCTATGTGGTTCAGTACATCCGAGTGTTTTACTCAGTCAACTTCCTGTTTGGGTTTGTAGATCACATCGAGGTTTCTGTCACGCACAAACGATATGTGTGAAGTGTGGCCACGCTAGCTCGAGGCATGGCAATGTCGGTCAGTTGGCCCAGACGGAAATATCTCAATAGCTATTTGACGGATTATGAGGACGCGTTGAACAGATGTTCCTGGTCCCCAGATGATTCATACAGTGCTGCTAACATGGCTGGAGGCCATCCCCAATTAGTGCCACGAGCAACATGGCAGTATTGAGTAATTTAAAGGACTTTTTCTTTTAAACTTAAGTGAACATATTTGTATGAACTATGAGGCCAGAGAGCTGTTAGTGGTTCCATAGGAGTAAAAAAAAATGAATCGATCAATATCTAATTGCCGTTGTCTGATTCTAGGTGATCTTTGCCCTGAACCAGACCTTGTTACAGCAGGAGTCTTTACGAGAAGGAAGCCTGCAGGTCCCGTACACCACCGAAGACCTCATCAGACACTACAACTGTGGCGATCTCAACTCCATCATCTTCAATCATGACACTTCACAGGTCAGTCTCATTTGATCGTATCTTATCTTATCGTATGTAGCGGTGGACTTTAACTACGTTCAATCTAGTTAATAAGCTAAGAGTCATTTTGACCCCTTGACCTTTTGGAGTGTCCCAGTGACATGACCCTTGACCTTTTACCTTCACCCCTGACCCCTGTGGCCGACCTTTTAATCCCCCACACCTCCTCCTACACCATCATCCCTTCTACCAGTTTCTATATACTATCGCCAATTTACTTCTTCTGTTCTTCCTTCCATTATCCTTGCCATGTCTTTCTCTCTATTGGGTTTGCTATTCTCCCTCCTAACAATCCCAGTTCACCTTGGTCACTTCAAATACACATCTTAATGTGTTTTTAGAATTCCTCTGACTTTGTGAAAATTGTATGGGGAGCGCTGGGAAAGACAAAAGAGAAAGAAATATCCTCCTCCTCTTCCCCTCTTCACCTGGGCGGCTTGACTGAACCATCACCCTTGCACCTTCTAGGTCCCTAACTTCAATAATGTGACACTGCCACCCAGCGAGCAGGTGACCGCCCAGGAAATAGACAGCTACTTCCGACGGGAGCTCATCTACAAGAGGAATGAGAGGATGGGGAGGAGGGTCAAGGCACTGCTAGAGGAACACCCTGACAAGAGCTTCTTTTTCGCATTCGGAGCAGGTTGGTGCAACAGATATAGAAATCAATGAC